>NC_057714.1:114890143-114904333 GCF_004010195.1 Chiloscyllium plagiosum | reverse complement strand
CCAATCTTCTGCTTTCCCACTGTTCTTAGCCACTTTATAGGATCTCTCTTTTTCTTTAATACATTTCCTGACTTCCTTTGTCAGCCAAGGTTGTCTAATCCCTCCCTGGTTAATCTTTCTTTTCTTGGGAATGAATCTCTGTACAGTGTCCTCAATTATACCTACAAACTCCTGCCATTTTTGCTCTACTGTCTTCCCGGTTAGCCTCTGGTTCCAGTTTATTTTAGTCAGTTCCTCTCTCATGCCCTCATAATTACCTTTATTCAACTGTAACACCATTACATCCGATTTTGCCTTCTCCCTTTCAAACTGCAGACTGAACTCTATCATATTATGGTCGCTACTTCCTAAGTGTTCCCTTACTTTAAGATCTTTTATAGAGTCTGGTTCATTGCAAAGCACTAGGTCCAGAATAGCCTGCTCTCTTGTGGGCTCCATGACAAGCTGTTCCAAAAAGCCATCCTGTAAGCATTCCATGAATTCCCTTTCTTTAGATCCACTAACAACATTATTTACCCAGACCACCTGCATATTGAAGTCTCCAGCACCAGCTGTTCTAAGAATCCATCTCGGAGGCACTCCACAAAGTCTCTTTCTTGAGGCCCAATACCATCCTGATTCTCCCAGTCTACCTGCATGTTAAAATCCCCCATAAAAACTGTAGTGACATCTTTGTGACAGGCCAATTTCAGCTCCTGATTTAACTTACATCCGACATCCAGACTACTGTTTGGGGGCCTGTAGATAACTCCCAAGAGGGTCTTTTTACCCTTAGAATTTCTCTATCCATACTTACTCTACATTCCCTGATTCTAGGTCCCCCCGCGCAAGGGACTGAATATCATCCCTTACCAACATGGCCACCCCACCCCCTCTGCCCGTCAGTCTGTCCTTACGATAGCACGTGTAGCCTTGAATATTCATCTGCAGTCATTGTTTTTACCTCGTTGAATATTCATTTCCCAGGCCCTGTCCACTTGAAGCCACGTCTCAGTTATCCCCACAATATCGTATCTGCCAATTTCCAAAGGAGCCTCAAGCTCATCCATCTTATTTCTAATGCTTCGTGCATTCATTTATAGTATTTTTAATTTGTTACTGCCCTCACCCTTCCCATCAACTCCTATTTCACTCAACCTTACAGCATGATCCCTTTTTAAGTTTTCTGCTTCATTGATACAGTTGTCTTTCTTGATTTCCCTTGTTCTAACTTTCCCTTCAATTTCCTTCTTAAACATCCAGTTTGTCCCCTCCCCCCCGCTACTTAATTTAAACGTAGCTGTGTTGCAGTAGCAAACCTGCCTGCCAGAATGCTGGTAGATACCACTGAAGCACAGCCAAGGAGGGAATACTTTGATAACTAAGGGGTTATGGCAATGCAAATGTATTGTCAGTGAAAAGTTTTATTCTGCGTGCAGTACAGGCAAGTCATACAAAGATCATAGAGTGAGGAATACAAAGCTACACAAAATTGCAGAAAAAGCAAGATCAACATTAGATTTGAATTTTGAGAGTCCATTCAGAAGTCTAACAACGGGAAAGATGCTGTTCTGGAGCCTGTCGGTATGTGTGTTTAAACTTTTGTATCCTCTACCCAAGAGGTTGGAAGAGTTTATAACTGGGGTGGGAGGGGTTTTTGATGATGTTGGCTTTCTGAGGCAGTGGGAAGAGTAGATGGAGTCAATGGATGGAAGGTTGCCTTGCGTGTTGGACTGGGCTGTGTTCACAACTTTCAGTAGTTTCTTATGGTCCTGGGCAGAGCAGTTGCCTTACCATGCCATGATGCATCCAGATAGAATACTTGCATCTCCAAAAGTTGGTGAGTGTTATTTGCCGAATTTCCTTAGCCTCCTGAGGAAGGATTGGTGTTGTTGTGCCTTCTTGATCATTGCATCAACGTGGGTGGACCAGGACAGATTGTTAGTGATCATCACTCCTAGAAACTTGGCACTCTTGACCCTCTCCAGCTCAGCTCCACTGATGTAGATAGGGGTGTGGCCTCCTCAGTATGGTCTTTATTTTGACACTATGACAATTCAGAAAAACAGAATGTGTGAATCTCATGTAGTCAAAGGGTAATAATTGCAAGGTTAAGGGAATTAGGAGCAGACGAGGGCAAAAATGAAATGTGTCGAGGAGTGTGGTGCTGGAAAAGCACAGCCGGTCAGGCAGCATCTGAGGAGCAAGACAATCAATGTTGATACTCCTGCTCCTCAGATGAGGCCTGACCTGCTGTGCTTTCCCAGCGTCACATTCTTCGACTCTGATCTCCAGCACCTGCAGTGCTCACTTGCCCCCCAAAATGAAATGTGCCCATTTGTCTCCTCTGTTGCATAGTTCCTTAATGATTCCTAGCTAAATCAGGAACCCAGAAAATCCCTATGAGGAAATAGCAGCTGTATTTCAGACCTGTCTTGTCCAGAAATATTGCTCTAGCCTCTTGCTGTGGCTTTCCAGTGTTTCAAACAAAGTTTTTAAACATAAGATTTACATTTTTCCTTCCGTTGAAGAATGGTGAACCTGAGGTGGAATTTGCAGAGCAACCTGGAGTCATCAGCATTAACAAAGAAAATTTTTACCTGCACTGTTTTGGTTGATCATAGGGAGGCCAGATGAACATGAGGGCGAAATTTACATGTTGGTGGGAAATTCCTGCAAGAGGAACCATGGAAAATGATCACAAGGTCAGGAGATGGTCATACAGCATGGAAACAGACCCTTCGGTCCAACTAGTCCATGCTAACCATAACCCCAAATTAAACTAGTCCCACCTTCCTGCCCATATCCATACAAACATTTCTTATTCATGTACTTATCTAAATGTCTTTTAAACATTGTAACAGCATCTATCACTTCCTCTGGAAGTTCATTCCACACATCAACCACTCTGTACAAAAAAATTGACCCTTTTTAAAAAATCTTTCTCTTCTCACCTTAAAAATATGTCCCCTAGTTTCAAAATCCCCCACCTTAGGGAAAAGACAGCTGCAATTCACCTTATCAATACCTTTATGATTTTATAAACCTCTATAAGATCACCCCTCAACTTCTTATGCTCCTGTGAAAAAGGTTCCCAGCCTATCCAGCCTCTCCTTCCTAATAGCTCAAAACCTTCAATCCTGGCAACATCCTGGTAACTCTATTCTGAACCCTCTCCAGTTTAATAATACTTTCCTGTAACAGGGGAGACCAGAACTGTACACAGTACTCCAGAAATGGCCTCACCAACATCCTGTACAACCGTAACGTGACTTCCCAAGTCTGAGATCAAAGGACTGAGCAATGAAGGCAAGTGTTCTCAATGCCTTCTTAATCATCCTGATGCAATGTTCAAAGAATTATGGACCTGTTCTATAACTCTACCCAGAGCCCTGGTCAGCTCCTGGCAAACTATGGCATCAGTTGGGCTGTTTGCTGTTGTATAATAAAGAACATTAATGGAAAGAGTGGTGGCTAGGCTTTGCTAGAGAATTGGCCATTCTTCCTGCTGTCCTTTAGATGGCAGCTTGCCAACCAGAGACCTCCCAGTTAAAGCTGCTGGAGGAATCAGGATGTGCCCTGACTATTTTTGCCCTTGGCGCAAAGGACTCAAGGGGGCTGTGTAGCATACTCGTATTCCTATGTTCCCTTTCCTGGAATTCAGTCACAATAGAGCTTGCTGTTTTCCTTTAGTGGAAAGAAAACATTACAAAGGACAGTTGGCCTGAATTATTGAAATGTTTCAGTGGGAAACAATGCTTCCATTATCCAAAACTGCCTGTTAACAGAAAGGGTGGCGCAAATTGAACTCTTTCTTTAAAGTACCATATCTCATGGTAACCTCATCTATGCTGCCCCCCTGCACAGGGAAACAGTCTTTTTATAGGCCACTTTGTTGTCAGCTTTGCTGATTGTGTACAAATAAAAATAAGCAGTGCCATCGAATTGCTATGGTGAGGTTTTGTCTTGGTCTTTGTGGTGGCCTCATGCAGTCTCTAATTTAGTGACCAGGTCTGGAACGCTTCTCAGAGGCCTGGATCTCATCATCACTAGTCTTTGAGTTTGCTAAACGTTGCTGTCTTTGCCCTGGCCCATCCCCACTCCACACGCGTACACACACATACACTCTCAAATGATTGAGTTGGTTAATGTGCCAGCACAATGTTAGAGCGGCGAGTTGATGTTGGATTAACCTGTGGAGAGCTGGAACTGAAAGCTGAATGAATCAACCTCAATCCCCACGCTAGCAAAGACATTTTAAGATTGGTTCAGGCTGCAAAGGCCAGTAAGGTTTCTTGCTCCTAACCCCAACAGCTGTTGGAAGCGGCTCATGATAGTGTTTGAAGCAGGTGGGCATGAGGAAGCCTTTCTGGCACTGAACCAGTGAAGTCTGGTGGTTCTGCTGTTCTCTCCACAGTGCCAGCTTTCCTGAATCCCAGATCCTCTGTGGAGCGGATGGTCATCTGCGTCTGGCTCCATGTGTACATCATAGCTGAATTTTCCATCCAGGCTCTCTTGGTTGTGGCAGAGGGGTTTGGGGCTGTTCTCCTCTGGCCATCTTCGAGCATCAGAAGGTCCTGATCAGCTGACCCCCGACCTTGAGGAGTGAGAGAGTGAAAGGTTATTGGGAATGTGAAGTCATCAGATAAGCCATGGTTGGAGCTCAGAGGTTCCTATCTGCAAAAATGTTTGGTGCTCTCTATGTTGTGGTTCGAATTTGCTCACAGTCTCTTGAACAGTTTCTTTCTGTATTGAAGAAATTTTATTACTGTTCTAATGCACCAGCAGACACCCAGTTTGGTCAGTTACTAAGAATTATTACTAATGGTTCAATGTATTCTTAAACTTAACAGTTAATCTATGAAGAAGCAATATCAATGTTCTCTGTGTTTGTTATTTTCCTCCATGTAATAGTTACCCTTCCTTTGTTCTGTGATGAGATTTGGCCACATTTTTTAGCAGCCTTTATGCTGTGTGTTGGAAACGACCTCCAGAGGCTCAAAAGACCTGTTGTAGCAAACCTAACTGCATATTCCAGGAGGGGTTCTGAGAAACTTAAGTACAAAGTGAATTTTACTACGTCTTGGCTCGATGTGCTATGTTGTGCTTTTTCCTAAAGACATATCCTTTCTGGCCGTTTCTTACAGTAGAGATTCCACAGCCCTGCTCCCCTTTACTGTCTTTTTAATCTTCTTCAGCCCTGCCATCACTCACAGTCTTCTCTCTCTCATGTAGCCTCCAACTCCCATTCCCTCAAAGTGCTAAGCCCTGCTCCCCCCCCCCCCAGCCTGTCCATTTTGGCCGTCCTGAAGAACAATTCCATTTGCTGCAACCAATGTGGCAGACTCTACATTGGAGAAACAACAGACTGAGTGACCATGAACACCTCCAGTCCGTGCGCAAGCAGGACCCTGACTTTCCTGCAGCTGGTCATTTTAACACATCGTCCTGCCCACGTGTCTGCCCTCAGCATGCTGCAGTGTTCCAGTGAATCCCAGCGCAAACTGGAGGAACATCTCATCTTCAGACTGGGCACTGTACAACCTTCTGGGCTCAATATTGAGTTCTACACCTTCAGATTATGAACCCACTCCCATTCCTTCCCTTTTAACTTTACTTGTTACACTCTGTCTCCCCATGTCCTCCCTCCCCTTCCCCCACCCCAGTGGGACTGTCTGCTCTTGCCAATCTGGCAGTTAGATACACTATCGCTCTGCCATTCTCACATTCTGATCACTTAATGTGAACTACTAACATCTTTTCTCCACCACCCCCTCACTACTGCATAAATGTTTTCTCCTCTACTTCATTCTTGATGAAGAACTTATGCTCGAAACATTGATCTTCCTGCTCCTCGGATGCTGCCCGACCTGCTGTGCTACTCCAGCACCACACTCTCGACTCTGATCTCCAGCATCTGCAGTCCTCACTTTCTCCCCTCTCCACACTTCATGTCAGCTCTGATAGAGAGTCTTCTAGACTCTAAATGTTAGTTTGCTCTCTCTCTGTGGATGCTGCCTGACTTGCTGTGATCTCCAGCATTTGTTGTTTTCAGTTCTCGAAGACCTATCTGACCCAGCCTGATGGTCACTTATTCCAATATTCTTCCTCTTTGACTCCGAGTCTGTTTTGGTTTGATAATGCTACTGGGGAATTTTCTAATGTTACAGAAGTCTAAATGCAAGCGGGATACTTTTTCCCAGTATCCTGATGAACAGTATTACTGTTCTAGGCGAAAGTGGGTACTGGAGATGCTGGAGATTAGAGTCAAGATTAGAGTGGTGCTGGAAAAGCACAGCAGGTCAGGCAGCATCAGAGGAGCAAGAGAATTGACGTTTCAGGCCAAAGCCCTTCATCAGTAATGAATGTACTCAGTAATGCTCAGTATTACTGATCTGCTGCATCTTGATGATGATCTGGGTGACATGTTGATTTTTAAGAACTATTTAATCCCTTTCTTGTACCAATTACTTTATTTCCCGTTATCTCTGGAAGGTTTTGGTTTCCTTGCTTTATTCACAGAATGTGAGCGCTGCTGGTGAGACCAGCCTTTATTCCACTCCCCCAGTTGTCCAGAGAACAGCTCAGAGTCAACCACATTGCTGTGGGTCTGCAGTCACATGTAGGCCAGACCAGGTAGGGATGGCAGTTTCCTTCCCTAAAGGGGCGGCACAGTGGTTAGCACTGCTGCCTAACAGCGGCAGGGACCTGGGCTCGATTCCAGCCTCGGGTGGCTGTCTGTGTGGAGTTTGCACATTCTCCCCGTGTCCACGAGAGTTTCCTCCGGGTGCTCTGGTTTCCTCCCACAATCTGAAGATGTGCAGGTTAGGGTGGATTGGCCATGCTAAACTGCCCCATAGTGTTCAGGGATGGTGCAAGCTAGGTGGGTTAGCCATGGGAAATGCGGGGTTACAGGGTTAGGGATAGCTCTGAAAGTTTGTGATTTCAAATAAACCTTTTGGACTATAACCTGGTGTCCATCCCACCATCTCCACATTTAGGACTGGGATGAGGAAAAATTCCTTCACTTAGGAGGCAGTGACCCTGTGGAATTTCCTATCACAGGAATCTGGGTCCGTCCATGGAATCTCAGTATGGAAACAGGCCATTCGGCCTAATACTGACTCTCCAAAGAGCATCCCACCCAGACAAATCCCCCTACCCTATCAAGAGACACAGCAGAGCTTAGCTTCCAGCGTGGGCTGTGGGGCTGCTGCGCACTCTGCTTCACCGAAACCTGGCTCAACCCATCCATTCCTGGCAGCGCATTCAGGCTGATGATGTTTCTGTCCATTTCATGGACCGCACAGTGTCCTCGGATAAGGCGAAGGGTGGAGGGGTTTGCTTTTTAATCAACAACTTGTGGTACATAGACATTGCAACCCTGGGCAGCCATTGCTCCCCAAACCTCGAATTCCTCACCATCAAATGCCGCCCCTTCTATCTACTATGGGAATTTACCGCTGCTATACTAGCTGCTGTGTGCATACCGCCACAAGCAAAGGTTGAGGAAGCTCTGGATGTGCTGTACTCCACCACTAACACCTTGGAGACGGAATACTCCGAGGCCCTGTTTACTGTGACTAGCAACATCAATCAAGCCAATTGAGGGAAGGTAATGCCCCACTAGGGGCCTGAACATTTTAGACCACTGCTACACCACTGTGAAACATGCCTACGACTCCATCTCCCGCCCTCATTTTGGGAACTCTGACCACAATGCCGTGCTTCTTCTCCCAGTTTACAGGCAAAAGCTCAAACAGGAGACCCCCTCGCGGATACAGGTCCAGTGCAAGTCGGAGGAGGCAGAGGATCAACTCCGGTGCTGTCTGGAATCGGCTAATTGGGGCCATGTTCAAACAGTTCGCAGGTACCTTGGACGAGCACGCCATCACCGTCACAGACTTTATATCAGCAAATGTGCGGAGGACTGCATACCGAGGAAGTCAGTCCAGGTGTTCCCCAATAGGAAACCCTGGATGAATCAGGACATACAGAACCTGCCAAACACTAGGTGTGAGGCCTTCAGATCAGGAGACCCACTCAAATATAAGGAATCCAAGTATGACCTTCACAGAGCCATTAAGACAGCCAAGGACCAATACCGATCCGAACTAGAGACCCAGACATATCCCAACAGTCACTGCATCAGAGGTCAGATCAGTTTTCCTTCGTGTGAATCCAAGGAAAGCGATGGGATCAGACAGAGTACCAGGCCGTGCACTCAGAGCATGTACAGATCAACTGGCAGAGGTCTTCTCAGACATCTTCAACCTCTCCTTGCAGCAGGCTACTGTCCCTGCCTGTTTCAAGAGGGCCAACGTCATCCCTGTGTCACACAGCATGTCTCAATGATTACTGCCCAGTGGCCCTAACTTCAGTAGTCATTGAAATGCTTTGAAAGACTGGTCATGGCATTAATCAACTGCAGCCTCCCCATTACTCTTGACCCACTCCAATTTGCTTATTGAACCAACAGATCAACATCAGAAGCCATATCATTTGCCCTTCACTCCTCCCTAGAACATTTTGACACCAAGAACAGCACAGTGGTTCAGTGGTTAGCACGGTGGTTCAGTGGTTAGCACTGCTGCCTCACAGCACCAGGGTCCCAGGTTCAATTCCAGCCTTGGGTGACTGTGACTTGTCTGTGTGGAGTGTCTGCGTAGGTTTCCTCCGGGTGCTCCAATTTCCTCCCACGGTCCAAAGATGTGCAGGCCAGATGAATTGGCCATGCTAAATTGCCCGTAGTGTTAGGCGCATTAGTCAGAGGGAAGTGGGTCTGGGTGGGTTACTCTTCGGAGGGTCGGTGTGGACTGGTTGGACCGAAGGGCCTGCTTCCACACTGTAGGGAATCTAAAAAAACAGCTACATAAGAATCTTACTCATTGACTACAGTTCAGCCTTCAGCCTTGAGGCTGATTATTAAACTTAGTGATCTTGGACTAAGCCCCACACTCTGCAACTGGATCCTCAGTTTCCTGACCCACAGGCCACAATCGGTGAAGATTGGGGGCAATATTTCATCCTCACTAGCACTCAACACAGGAGCCTCCCAGGGGTGCGTACTCAGCCCCCTACTGCGCTCACTGTATACCCATGACTGTGTTGCCAAATACCAGACTAATGCCATTTACAAGTTCGCTGATGACACCACCATGGTCGGTCAAATCTCAGATGGTAATGAAACAGACTACAGGCGGGAAGTGGAAGACCTGGAAACACGGTGCACTGAGAACAACCTAGCTCGCAATGGTGGCAAAACCAAGGAACTCATTATTGACTTTGGGCCCCCCTATACATTAACAGCACAGAGGTGGAATGAGTGGAGAGTGTCAAGCTTCTGGGAGTGGTCATCCACAACAATCTTTCTTGGACTCTTCATGTGGACGCACTGGTTACAAAGGCCCAACGTTTCTTTTTCCTCAGGCAGCTGAGGAAATTTGGCATGACGGCGAATACCCTTGCCAACTTTTATAGATGCGCCACCAAGAGCATTCTGGATGTATCACCACCTGATATAGCAACTATACCATTCAAGATCAGAGATGGTTACAGAGAGTGGTGAACTCGGCCCGGATAATCACAAAGGCCAACCTCCCATCTATGGAATCCATCTACCAGGCCCACTGTCAAGGAAAGGCCGTCAGCGTCCTCAAAGATCCATCCCACCCTGGCAACGTTTTTCTAAAACCTCTACCATCAGGGAGAAGGTACAGAAGCCTGAACACACGCACCAGCCAGTTTCAAAACAGTTTCTACCCTACTGTTGTTAGAATACTGAATGGACTCACAAACTCTTAACATTCGCCTGTACCTGTGTTTTTTGTTTTTGCCGCTGTTTACCTATTATTTACTATCTATGCTACTTAACTCTGTGATCTGCCTGTATTGCTCACAAAACAAAGCTTTTCACTGTGCCTCGGTACACGGGACAATAAATTCAAATCAATTCAATTCAATCCCAAGTCAAAAGAAGCATGATTCAGGGAGGATGAGGCAACACAACTGACTAGGGATGTTAGGGATAACATAAAAGCAAAAAAAGAAAACATTTCATATGGTGAAGGGCAGTGGGAGACCAGAGGATTGGGAAGCTTACAAAGACCAAAAGAGGGCAATAAAAATAATATAAGGAGGGAGAAGATTAAACATGAGGGCGAGCTAGCCAGTAATATAAAGGAAGACTGTAAGAGTTTCTTTAGATATCTAAAGGGCAAAACAGAGGCAAAAGAGGACATTAGGCCATTGGAAAATTATGCTGGAGTGATAACAGTAGGGAACAAAGAAATTGCAGAGGAAGTGAATAAGTACTTTATGTCATTCTTCACAGTAGAAGGCATGAGTAATATCCCAAAAATGCAAGAGCGTTGGGGCCAGAGCTGACTATGGTAGCCATCACAAAGGAGGTGCTAGAAAACCTGAATGGTATGAAAGTAGATAAATCACCTGGACCAGATAGACTATGGCAAAAGTGAGGACTACAGATGCTGAAGATTAGAGTCAAGTGTGTGGTGCTGGAAAAGCACAGCAGGTCAGGCAGTATCTGAGGAGCAGGAAAATTGATGTTTTGGACAAAAGTTTCATTCCTGATGAAGGGATTTTGCCCGAAACATTGATTTTCCTGCTCCTCGGATGCTGCCCGACCTGCTGTGCTTTTCCAGCACCACACTCTCAACAAATAGACTACACTCCAGAGTTCTGAAGGAGATAGCTGAAGAGATAGTGGAGGCACTAGAGGTGATCTTTCAGGAATCACTGCAGTCAGGGAGGGTTCCAGAGGACTGGAAAATCGCTAATGTGACACCTCTGATTAAGAAAGAAGCAAGGCAAAAGATGGAAAATTTCAGGCCGATAAGCCTAACCTTAGTCATTGGTAAAATTTTGGAGTCCATTGTGAAGGCTGAGATTTCTGAATACTTGGAAGTGTAAAATAGGGCAAAGTCAGCATGGTTTCATCAAGGGGAGGTCATGCCTGACAAATCTTTGAGGAAGTGACAAGCAGGTTAGACAAAGGAGAGCCAATGGATATTGTCAATCTGGATATCAAGAAGGCCTTTGATAAGGTGCCACACAGGAGGCGGCTGAGTAAGATAAGGGCATTCTGACTGAGTTTGCAGAAAATACAAAGAAAAGTAGAGGGGCAGGTAGTTTTGAGGAGGTGGGGAGGCTGCAGAAGGATTTGGACAGGTTAGGAGAGTGGGCAAAGATTTGGTAGATGAAATATAACGTGGGAAAGTGCAAGGTCATGCACTTTGGCAGGAGGAATAGAGAGATGGACTATTTTCTAAGTGGGGAGAAAATTCAGAAGTCTAAAATGCAAAGGGACTTGAGAGTCCTAGTCCAGGATTCTCTCATGGTAAACGTGCAGGTTGAGTCAGTAGTTAGAAAGGCAAATACAATATTGTCATTCATCTGGAGAGGACTAGAATATAAAAGAAGGGATGTGCTTCTGAGGCTTTATAAAGCTCTGGTCAGACCACATTTAGAGTATTGTGAGCAACTTTGGGCCCCATATCTCAGGAAGGATGTACTGGCCCTGGAGTGGCTCCAGAGGAGGTTCACGTGAATGATCCCAGGAATGAAAGATTTAACATAAGAGGAATGTTTGAGGACTCTAAGTCTATACTCAATGGAGTTTAGAAGGATGGGGGAGGGAGGGATTTGATTGAAACTTACAGAACACTGAATGGCCTGGGCAGACTGGACGTTGGGAAGATGTTGCTATTGGCAGGAGCGATGAGGACCCCAGGGCACAGCCTTAGAGTAAAGGGATGACGCTTTAGAATGGAGATAAGGAGAAACTTCGTCAGGCAGAGAGTGGAGAATCTGTGGAATTCTTTGCCACAGAAGGTTGTGGAGGCCAGGTCATTGAGTATAGTTATTCACAGATAGATAAGTTCTTGATTGCCAAGGGGGTCAAATATTAGAAGGAGTAACTGGGAAAATGGGATTGAATAACCTATCAGCCATGAGTGAATGGTAGAGCAGACAAGACGGGCCGAATGGCCCAATTGCTGCTCTTATGGTCTTATGGAGGTAGTGGAGCAGCCATGATCATATTGTATGGTGGGGCAGGCTTGAAGGGCTGGATGGCCTACTCCTGCTCCCAGATTCTGAGTTTGTGATGTCTCTCCGTATGCTTCCTACCAAAATGTATCTCCATATTGAACTGTACACTAAATCAAATAAGTTTAAAGAATGGTACTGGACACCACTTCTGTGTAAGAAAGAATTAGTCCCATTTTCAGGCTGCTTCGACAGTCCTGTAATACTCATGCTGACGTTGCATTCACTTTCTCTCGCAGTGATCTTGTTTACTGTGACCTCCTGCACCCTTCCTTGATCTTACTAACTCCACCCATGACCTAACTTCCATTTGACCTAATGCAGCTCACTATGCACGTACAGAAGTCACTGAATATTGGCGCGAGGAGCCTTTAGTGTTGGAAGGCCAACTAGTAAAACATCTGCAGATCTTCAGCACACAGATCAATTCAGTGGCTGAGCAGAGCAAGACAGCCTTACTGAGCTCAGAGCCCAGTTCAGAAGGTTGAGAATAAAAGCCTTTGTTCCAAAGCACTTCCACTTGGCTTTCTTGTGGATTCTATCCAATTTATTTTGATGATAAAACACACGTCCAGCTGACAAAAACTTTTCGCTCTGACACCCTCATAATGAATCACCAGATAACGCAGCCCTCACTGAATTGACCTTGCCACGTGTGTGTTCCATGGCTAGTTCCAGGGCTCAGGAGTTCTTGGAGTAATTCATCCTCCACGTCGGTGTTGATCATTTTAATCTTCTGCTCTGAATCAGGTGGAATGTTCCTAGCTCAGTCCGTCTCCATGGCAACTCTCTGAGGCCACAGTAGACTGTTTGCAGCTGAAACAAAACGCAGCAGCTGCCGGAGATCTGAGACACAGGCTGCAAGTGCTGGAGAAACTCAGCAGCTCTGCTCGCTGTTCTGAAGAAGGTCAGAAGTCACACGACATCAGGTTATAATCCAACAGGTTTATTTGAAATTGCAGGCTTTCAGAGCGCTGTGACTTCTGACTTTGCCCACCCCAGTCCAACAGTGGCACCTCCACATTCTGAAGAAGAGCATAGGAGTCGGGAGGTCATGTTGCGGCTGTACAGGACATCGGTTAGGCCACTATTGGAATACTGTGATTTTGGAATACTGGTCTCCCTGCTTAGGAAAGATTTTGTGAAACTTGAAAAGGTTCAGATAAGATTTACAAGCAAGTTGACAGGGTTGAGCTATAGGGAGAGGCTGAATAGGCTGGGGCTGTTTTCACTGGAGCGTCGGAGGCTGAGGTTTATAAAATTATGAGGGGCATGGATAGGGTAAATAGACAAGGTCTTTTCCCTGGAGTGGGGGAGTCCAGAACTAGAGGGCATAGGTTTAGGGTGAAAGGGGAAAGGTTTAAAATGGACCTAAGGAGCAACATTTTCACACAGAGGGTGGTTTGTGTATGGAACGAGCTGCCAGAGGAAGTGGTCTTATTGTCTTAAAACAGAGTTACCTCTTCAAGTCTGGTATGACTCATGGAGTTATAAAGCCATAGAGATGTACAGCATGGAAACAGACCCTTCAGTCCAACTTGTCCATGCTGACCAGAAATCCTAAATGAATCTTGCCAGCACTTGGCCCATATCCCTCTAAACCCTTCCTATTCATAGGAAGGCATCCAGGTGCCTTTTAAATGTTGCAATTGTACCAGCCTTCACCACTTTCTCTGACAACTCATTCCATTCACGCACCGCACTCTGCGTGAAAAAGTTGCCCCTTAGGTCCCTTTTAAACCTTTCCCCTCTTGCCCTAAACGTATGCCGTCTAGTTCTGGGCTCCCCCACCCCAGGGAAAGTCTGTTTAGCCTATTCCTGCCGCTCATATGATTTTATAAACCTCTATAAGGTGACCCCTCAACCTCTGCCTCTGCTAATCAGAGAGGCCTAGGCCAAGCTGAAGATACTTCTTGAGATGGGTCACCATAGCAACCTTAATAAGGCGAGGGAAACTTTCTCTTTCCTCTTGTCAGGTAGCTAACTGCCTCCAAATGTCCACCCATCCAGTCCGGTCAACTGCTTTCTCCATTTTCATCTTCTTACCGCTGATTGGAAAGCCTATGGTTTAGAACATAGAATAGTACAGGCCCTTCGGCCCTCAGTGTTGTGCTGAACTGTTATCCTACTCTAAGATCAGAT
>NC_057714.1:114882649-114889643 GCF_004010195.1 Chiloscyllium plagiosum | reverse complement strand
AGACTTTTCCCCAGGGCAGGATTGACTGGTACGAGGGGTTTTTGTTTTAAGATATTACTGGTACGAGGGGTCTTTGTTTTAAGATATTAGGAGAAAGATATAGAGTTGACGTCAGAGGTAGGTTCTTTACGCAGAGAGTTGTGAATGCATATAATGTGTTGCCAGTGGTGGTGGTGGAAGTAGAGTCATTAGAGACATTTAAGCGACTGCTGGACATGCACATGGAGAGCAGTGAACTGAGGGGTGCGTAGGTAAGATTATTTTATTTTACATTAGGATAAATCCTCTGCACAACATCGTAGGTCGAAGGGCCTGTTCTGTGCTGTACTTTTCTCTGTTCTATATTCTATATGCAGGTTGGAATCGACTGGCCAAGGGAATTTGCCCATAGTGTTTGGGGATGTGCAGGCTGGATGGGTTAGCCATGGGAAATTCAGGGTTACAAGAGAATGGGGTGGAGAGTGTGGTGCTGGAAAGGCACAACAGGTCAGGCAGCATCCGAGGAGCAGGAGCGTCTGGATGGGGTGCTCTTTGGAGGGTTGGTGCAGACCCAATGGGCCAAATGGCCTTTTTTCTGCACTGATTTATTAGGGAGAGTCAGAGAGATGTATAGCATGGAAATAGACCCTTTGGTCCAACTCATTCGCGCCAACCAGATATCCGAACTTAATCTAGTCCCATTTGCCAGCACTTGGCCCATATCCCCCTAAACCCTTCCTATTGATGTACCCATCCAGATGCCTTTTAAATGTTGTAATTGTACCAGTCTCCGCCACTTCCTCTGGCAGCTCATTCCATGCACGCACTCCCCTCTGTGTGAAAACGTCACCCCCTTAGATCCCTTTATAGGAGTTGAGATGTCATGTTGCAGCTGTACAGGACATGGGAGAGACCACTTTTGGAATACTGTGTTGAAATCTGGTCTCCCTGCTACAGGAAATATGTTGCGAAACTTGAAAGGGTTCATAAAAGATTTACAAGGATGCTGCCAGGGTTGGAGGATTTGAGCTACAGGTATAGGTTTAATAGGCTAGGGCTGTTTTCCCTGGCACGTCAGAGGCTGAGGGGTGACCTTATAGAGGTTTATAAAATCATGAGGGGCATAGTTTTACAAAATTACGAGGGCCATGGATAGGATAAATACACAAAGTCTTTTCCTTGGGGTCTTGGAGTCCAGATCTAGAGGGCACAGTTTTGGAGTGAGAGGGGAAAGATATAAAAGATCACACAGAGGGTGGTACGTGTATGGAATGAGCTGCCAGAGGATGTGGTGGAGGCTGGTACAATACAACATTTAAAAGGCATTTGGATGGGGATATGAATAGGAAGGGTTTGGAGGAATATGGGCCGGGCGCTGGCAAATGGGACTAGATTGGGTTAAGATGAGTTGGACCAAAGGGTCTGTTTCCATGCTATACATGTCTATGACTTTGTCATTGAACATTACAGATGGTGTCACTGGTCATCACATGTCCAAAGGGTCTGTTTAGGCGTCTATGACCACATCCTGCTAAGAAGCCACAAGATTCCCAATTCCTGTGTTGAGGTCACTTGATCGAGAGCCTAGCCCTCTGAATGCTTGGGCCTATGCTGTAACTATCTTCCTCCTCTGATACAACACCTATTTACTAAAATAAGGGCTTTGTTTTCTCGGGTGCTGTTTCAGAGGGCTTTGGGTGAAACAACATCGACTGATCAAATCAAAGCACTTTTGTATTTCAGTGACCTTAGGTTTCAGAGCAAGGGGTCGGATGCAGCACAAATTGGCATCTGATGAAGAAAAGCCTACAGGGAAATAATTCTTCATTCCATGAGGAGTTTTTGAGGAGATGGAGTTAGTTCCCCTCTCATTGCTTCTGAGAGAAATAACACCAATATTCAGGATTAGACTGGAATGTCAGGAAGCATTTATGCAGGAACCTATTGCTACCGTTCTGATACAGTCCTCACCCGAAGATGTCTCTTTTCCTTTAATTCTTTCATGGGATCGGGGCCTCATTGGTGCAGCCAGCACTTGTTGCCCATCCCTAATTGCCCCTGAACTCAGCGCCTGAGGGGGCGGCACGGTGGCTCAGTGGTTAGCACTGCTGCCTCACAGCGCCAGGGTCCCAGGTTCGATTCCAGCCTCGGGCAACTGTCTGTGTGGAGTTTGCACATTCTCCCTGTGTCTGCGTGGGCTTACTCCGGTTTCCTCCCACAGTCCAAAGATGTGCAGGTCAGGTGAATTGGCCACGCTAAATTGCCCCATAGCATTCAGTGCATTAGTCAGAGGGAAGTGGGTCAGGGTGGGGTACTTTTCAGAGAGCCGGTGTTGACTTGTTGGGCCAAAGGGCCTGTTTCCACACTGTAGGGATTCTAATCTAATCAGTGGCTAGCTCAGGCTTTCCAAAGGTCAGTGAAGAGTGAACACCATCTCTAGGGGTCTGGAGTCACACGTAGACCAGAGCAAAGTAAGGATGAAAGATAAATGGGCAATGGAAGCAGTCCAGAGAAGGTTCACCCGACTGGTTCCTGGTATGGTCTTATGAGGAGAGATTGACTAGGTTGGGCCTGTAGTCATTGGAGTTTAGAAGCAGAAGACAACTTTATTGAAACATCCAATCTCCTTAGGGGACGTGACAGGGTGGTTGTCTCCCCTTGTGGGAGAGTCTAGGCCCAGAGGGTACAGTCTCAGAATGAGGGGGTCACACATTTAAGATCGGGGTGAGGAGGAGTCTCTTCTCAGAGGGGAGTGAATCTGTGGAATTCTTTACCGCAGAGGGCTGCCCGAGGCTGGGTCGTTAAGTTCACTCAAGGCTGAGACAGATACAATTTTAATCAGGAAGAGAATCGAGGGTTGTGGGGAAGAGGCTGGAGAGTGGGTTATCAGATCAACCATGATCTCACTGAATGGCTGAGCAGACTCGATGGGCTGAATGGCCTACTCCCTGCTCATTTCCCTTCTTTCATTCATTCAGTGGATGAGGGCATCTCTGGTTAGGCCAGCACTTATTGCCCATCCCAAGTTGCCTAGAGTCACCCATATTGCAGTGGGTCTGGAGTCAAGTGTAGGCCAGACCAGGTAAGGATGGCAATTTCCTTCCCTGAAGGTGAACCAGGTGGGATTTCCCTGACAATCAACAGTTTCCTGCTCATCATTAGACTCTGCATTCCAGATCTTTGGATCGAAACTCCACCAGGGCAGGATTCGAACCCAGGGCCCCAGAATATTACCTGGGTCAACTGGTCACGTGATGATACCACTGGTCACTGACCCCCCTGCAGTGCAGTAAGGGCATTGTTGAACAGGATGTGTTTTGACCTGAAGCGATGATAGTTATTATTATTGAGACAAGCTTTTAATTCTAAATTTAATTGATTTAATTCAAATGTATTGGTAAGTGTTTAAACCCATCTCCCTTAGCCTGGTCGAGAGGATGACTAGTCTAGTGACATTAACCACACAGCCACTGCTCTGTCCTCTGAGATCATCCGGAGCAGGAGTCTTCAATTCGGCAGCACGCTTGGCGTTGTTCATGCAGGCCAGGGTACCCATGAGACACGAAGAGAACCACAGAATCATGACGGATGCCATTTCGCCCATCCGCGTGTGCTATCTCAGCACTGCCTTAGACTATCAGTCTGCCTTCTACCCTGAATGGTACTTGACGATAGACACTCTCATGCTTAATGCTGTAATACTTCCAGAGATCCTGGGGAAGATGTCAGTGTTTACACAGGTTCCTAGCTAATGAGCTCCCTGAGGGTTCCCCGATATTGGCTGCACACTGTGTCAGTTTTCAGACAGGATGCCACGCATGCTGTCAATATTTGCAGGAGTTGCCTGGGAGTGTTTTAGTACTGGCAGGAAACTCCAGCGAGCTGCGCTGTTCACAGGGGAATCTCCCGGAAGTTGACTGTAATACCTCAGGGCTCCCTGGACTGCAGTGGTATTTGAAGGGCCTGTTTGCCTAATATCTGCTTCATTTACCTTCCAGTCAAGTGAACAGCTTAATGCATGAGGAACGTTCGAGGACTATACTCGATGGGGTTCAGAAGGATGAGTGGGGGATCTGATTGAAACTTTTAAAATACGGAATGGCCTGGACGGGGTGGACGTTGGGAAGATGTTGCTATTGGCAGGAGAGACTAGGACCTGAGGGAATAGCCTTAGAGTAAAGGGAAGGCGCTTTAGAATGGAGATAAGGAGAATCTTCTTCAGCCAGAGAGCAGTGTATCTGTGGAATTCATTACCACAGAAGGCTGGGAGGCCAGGTCATTGAGTATATTTAAGACTGAGATAGATATTTGCCAAGGGAATCAAAGGTTACAGGGAGAATGCAGGAAAATGGGGATGGAAAACCTATCAGCCATGACTGAATGGCAGAGCAGACTCAATGGGCTGATGGCCTAATTTCTGCTCCAATATCTTATGGCCTGATGGAGTAATTACGAACGGAGTGTTATTTCTGCCAGAAACACTGAGAGGGAGGTTAATTCCACTCCCTCAAAACTCAACAAATGAAGAATTCATCCCTCCTGATTTTTTTGAAGACAGATATAAGCTTCTTGCTCTGATCCATGTCATCACTCGAAAGATAAAAGTTTGCCTCCTTTGACACCTCTTGCTTTTTCACTTCCAAAATCAGGATCACAAGGAAGGCAACCCTATTTGCTCAAGACTTAACCGTGAGCATCTGATCAGGCATCATCACTGTTAAGACCCAGGGGAGCTTACCATTGGCCAGGTCCTGAGATGGCCCAGCCAATTGATCATCAGTCCCGGCTTGTAACATAATGTCAAAGCTTAAGTGTGATGACGTTGGAATATTCAATTCCGGTCTCCTTCCTATCAGAAAAAGGTTGTGGAACTTGAAAGGGTTCAGAAAAGATTTACAAGGGTGTTGCCAGGGTTGGAGGATCTGAGAGGCTGAACAGGCTGGGGCTGTTTTCCCTGAAGCGTCAGAGGCTGAGGGATGAACTTATAGAGGTTTATAAAATCATGAGGGGTATGAATAGGTTAAATAGACAAAGTCTTTACCCTGGGGTCGGGGAGTCCAGAACTAGAGGGCATAGGTTTAGGGTGAGAAGGGAAAGATATAAAAGAGACCTAAGGGGCAACCTTTTCACACAGAGGGTGGTACGTGTATGGAATGAGCTGCCAGAGGAAGTGGTGGAGGCTGGTACAATTGCAACATTTAGATTAGATTACTTACAATGCGGAAACAGGCCCTTCGGCCCAACAAGTCCACACCGACCCTCTGAAGAGCAACCCACCCAGACCCATGAAATGAGTTGCCAGAGGATGTGGGTGGAGACTGGTACAATTGCAACATTTAAGAGGCATTTGAATGGGTATATGAATAGGAAGGGTTTGGAGGGTTATGGGCCGGGTGCTGGCAGGTGGGACTAGATTGGGTTGGGATATCTGGTCGGCATGGACGGGTTGGACTGAAGGGTCTATTTCCGTGCTGTACGTCTCTATGACTCTATGATGGGATTTGACAGCATTTGCTGAGCAACTGCACTTGGGCTGTTAGTTGTGTTAAAGTGAAATGTAAGGACAAAAGAGCAATGCAGCTCAGGAACAGGCCCTTTGGCCCTCCAACCAATCCAAGGTTCTCAGTGAGGCATGAACAGTGGTTCATTCATACTGAAAGGGATATACGTCCAGAGGGTGCAGTTCCCTGTCAGAACCTTGGATATGTCCAGGCATTCTATGGTGATTCTATCCTGATGAAAAGCATCAGCAGCCCATCTCCTCCAAGAGGAATATTCACACTCTGTGCCCCAGGGGTGTGTAATAACATCTCTGAACAGGTTCTGTAGAAAATAGGTCAAAGGGAGATTGAAGGGTCCTCTTTGTGGTGTGGTTGTAATGTCCCTACCACTGGACCAGAAGCCCAGGTTCAAGTCCTAGCTATTCCAGAGGTATACAATAACATCTCTGAATGGTTGATTAGAAACAATATACAAGCTCTGCACTCCAGGACCTGAACAAGGTTTACACCGACCTGAGCAAAACACGGTTAGCACCACATTCAACCCTTTCAACATCCACCCCCTCCCCCACCGACACTCAGTAACAGCAGGGTGTACTATCTACAAGATGCACTGGAGAAATTCACCAAAGATCCTCAGACAGCACCTCCCAGACCACTTCCATCAGAAGGACAAGGGCAGCAGATACACGGGAATACCACCGCCTGCATGTTCCCCTCCAAGACACTCACCATCCTGACTTGGAAATATATCCATCCTTCACTGTCACTGGGTCAAAATCCTGGAATTCCCTCCCTCAGGGCATTGTGGGTCAACCCACAGCAGGTGGACTGCACCGGTCAAGAAGGCAGCTCACCCCCACCTTCTCAAGGGGGCAACTAGGGACGGGCTCTAAATGCTGACCCAGCCAGCGATGTTTACATTACAGGAACAAATAAACCAAAGATTCTATTGAACCTGCATTGTTACCTGGATGTTAATATTCCTCCTATAGTGTGGAGTCCAAGGCTGAAAGCTGTACTCTCACTGATTTGCTATGAAGGTTTATATAAGGAAGGACAGACTTGCATTTAGATATCCTGACTGTCAGTCTAAGCCCATTGCAAAGTGATTCAGAGTCTGCTGAGTAATTTCAACAAGTTGTTCCGGTTGACACAGTGGAGAAGCTGTCCTCTTGAAAATAGTGACATGGGATCAGAGGGTGAGAGCGGAGTGTGTGCCACACTGTTGGAGGGTCAGTACTGAGGGAGTGCCGCACTATCGGAGGGTCAGTGCTGAGGGAGTGCCGCACTGTTGGAGGGTCAGTGCTGAGGGAGTGCCACACTGTCAGAGGGTCAGTACTGAGGGATTGCCGCACTGTCGGAGGGTCAGCACTGAGGGAATGCAGCACTGTCGGAGGGTCAGTGCTGAGGGATTGCCGCACTGTCAGAGGGTCAGTGCTGAGGGAGTGCCGCACTGTCAGAGGGTCAGTGCTGAGGGAGTGCCACACTGTCAGAGGGTCAGTACTGAGGGA
>NC_057714.1:114879618-114882171 GCF_004010195.1 Chiloscyllium plagiosum | reverse complement strand
GGAGTGCCGCACTGTCGGAGGGTCAGTGCTGAGGGAGTGCCGCACTGTCGGAGGATTAGTGCTGAGGGAGTGCCGCACTGTCAAAGGGTCAGTGCTGAGGGAATGCCGCACTGTCAGAGGGTCAGTGCTGAGGAAGTGCTGGACTGTCGGAGGGTCAGTGTTGCGGGAGTGCCGCACTGTCGGAAGATCAGTACTGAGGGAGTGCTGCACTGTCAGAGGGTCAGTGCTGAGGGAGTGCCGCACTGTCGGAGGGTCAGTGCTGAGGGAGTGCTGCACTGTCAGAGGATCAATGCTGAGGGAGTGCCGCACTGTCGGAGGGTCAGTGCTGAGGGAGTGCTGCACTGTCGGAGGGTCAGTGCTGAGGGACTGCCGCACTGTCGGAGGGTCAGTGCTGAGGGAGGGCCGCACTGTCGGAGGGTCAGTGCTGAGGAAGTGCTGCACTGTCAGCGTTAATATTGAGGGTCAGACGGGGAGTAGGGAGTCTGGGGTGTGGTGCAGATTTGTGGGTCCAGTCTGATTGGCTGTTCGATATCCTTGCTGGTTGAGAATTTCATGTCATTGCCCTTCCTATGTCTTTCAGCTTGCAGAAGGAGTTACCCCAGCACAGGGTCTGGGTGTTGAGATTATCATCACCTTCCAGCTCGTTCTCTGTGTCTTTGCGACAACTGATAAACGGAGAAAGGATCTTTCTGGCTCTGGTCCTCTGGCCATTGGTCTCTCGGTTGCTATCGGTCACCTAATGGCGGTGAGTGACATCAGCCGGATGCTGGTTGGTCTGTTTCCTCGGGCACTGACTCTGCAGCTAATCGTGTAATTGTGGCCATGGCTGGCCATGAAGTGGTCTAATGCCCATGTTGTTCTCTGCTGTTCTCAGATTGGCTTCACTGGCTGTGGGATGAATCCTGCCCGATCCTTCGGACCTGCTGTCATCACCGGCAACTTCAAAGACCATTGGGTGAGTTGCAGGATGTCTAACCAATGATCTCGATGCAGTCGGATGTGGTACTGGATGCCTTGGCTCGGACACACAAGCAGCCCCGCTCGATTGGCACCACACCCGCTAACACCCACCCCCTCCACCACCAACGCTCAGTCGCAGCAGTGCGGACCAGATGCATTGTGGAAATTCACCGAAGATCCTCAGACAGCACCTTCCAAACCCATCGCCACTTCCTTCTAGAAGGACAAGGGGCAACAGATTAAAGGACAGTTAAAGCTATCTCACAAATCAGTGATGTTCACATCCCATGAGACAATGAAGGTCTCTCGCAGCTCCCAATTTTCAGATTGGTCACAGCATTTTTCAACCTGACCACTAGAGGGAGGTAATAATTCAGAAGAACGAATCAACATTAACATTTAAACACACACTGACACTGACACACTCACACTGACACTGACACACACACTGACACACACACACTCACACTGACACTGACACACTCACACTGACACTGACACTGACACACTGACACACTCACACTGACACTGACACACACACTGACACTGACACTGACTCACTCACACTTACACTGACACTGACACACTCACACTGACACTGACACACACACTGACACTGACACACACACTGGCACACTCACACTGACACTGACACACTCACACTGACACTGACATACACACTGACACACTCACACTGACACTGACACTGACACACTCACACTTACACTGACACACACTGACACACTGACACTGACACACTCACACTGACACTGACACACACACTGACACACTCACACTGACATTGACACTGACACACTCACACTTACACTGACACACGCTGACACACTGACACTGACACTGACACTGACACACTCACACTGACACTGACACTGACACACACACTGACACTGACACACACACTGACACACTCACACTGACATTGACACTGACACACTCACACTTACACTGACACACACACTGACACACACACTGACACTGACACACACACTGACACACACACTGACACTTTGACACTGACACACTCACACTTACACTGACACACACACTGACACACTCACACTGACATTGACACTGACACACTCACACTTACACTGACACACACACTGACACACTCACACTGACATTGACACTGACACACTCACACTTACACTGACACACACACTGACACACTCACACTGACATTGACACTGACACACTCACACTTACACTGACACACACACTGACACACTCACACTGACATTGACACTGACACACTCACACTTACACTGACACACACACTGACACACTCACACTGACATTGACACTGACACACTCACACTTACACTGACACACACACTGACACACTCACACTGACATTGACACTGACACACTCACACTTACACTGACACACACACTGACACACTCACACTGACATTGACACTGACACACTCACACTTACACTGACACACACACTGACACACTCACACTGACATTGACACTGACACACTCACACTTACACTGACACACACTGACACACTGACACTGACACTGACACACTCACACTGACACTGACACTGACACACACACTGACAC
>NC_057714.1:114863744-114876367 GCF_004010195.1 Chiloscyllium plagiosum | reverse complement strand
CACACTCACAATTACACTGACACACCCACACTGACATTGACACACTCACACTGACACTAACACACTGACACTCACATTGACACACACACTTACACTGACACACTCACACTTACATTGACACACTGACATTTGTACACGTTCACCTATTCACACTCATAAACACTTACACACTGACACTTACATTTACACACACTTAGACACTTATACATGTACACACTTAGTTATACACATAATTACACACTCACATATTTGCATGTTTATACACACAACCATACGCACTCAGTTATACACATTTACACTCATGCACCCACTCATATACTTACACATTCACACTCTCAAACTCACAAGCTCACACTCAGTCAATTATATATTCACACAGACACACACTATCTCTCACACACACAGTCACATATACACATACTCTGTCATATACAACACATGCAGACACATATAACAGCATATGGTCATACTTGGACTCACTAACACACACTTATCCATACACTGAAGATCCTGCAGACTCACAGTCACACACAGTCCCACACTCTCACACACTCACACATTTGCAGTCACACACACTCTCGCTGCCACACACATTCAGTCACACACGTTCTCACATTCACTCTCACACACACTCACAATCACACACGTTCACACAGTCACACACGTTCTCACATTCACTCACACACACGCACACACTTTGTCACACTAATGTGAGAACCCTGACTGAGTGTTCATTAATTTCCCACTGATGCTCAATGTCAGAGTTCACCCTTCCTTCTCGTTGCCGATTTCATATAGTCCATTCACCTCTCCTCAACGCATCACACCTCCCGGGGCAGGCCCTGTTCCCGCGCTCTCTCTGCTCCCTCTCCACTTTCCCTCCACCTTCTCTCCACTCCCTCTCTGCTCCCTCTCCACGCGCTCTCTCTCTGCCCTCTCTCCAATCTGTCTGCTCTCCCTCTCCACTGTCTCTCTGCTCCCTCTCTGTTCCCTCCCTGTGCCCTCTCTGCGCTCTCTCTGTCTGTGCCCTCTCTGGTCTCTCTCCACCCCCTCAGTTATCTCTCTCTCTGGTTGTTTCTCCCTCCAGGTGTACTGGGTGGGCCCCATCATCGGAGGAGTAACTGCCGCCTTTGTCTATGACTTTGCTCTGACCTCGCGGTTCGGAGACCTGTCTGAGCGCCTCACGGTGCTCACTAGCGGCCAGATCCAAGACTATGACGTGGAGGGAGAAGACGACAGCGCCCGGATGGAGATGAAGCCGAAATAAGATACGAGAGAGAGAGAGAGAGAAAGGGGTGGGGGATGAGAGGCAACCACTTTCAGAGGGACTAACAAACAAGACTCAAACCCATTGGAGGGGTGGGGGGAGGTTCTGGGGTGAGGGGGTGGGGAATTGTCTAAGGTTCTCCTCCCTGCAGATGTTGGCTCAGGAAGATGAGGGAGTTGTGAATGCAGATCTAGAAGGATTTACACTACCCACCCCTCCTCCTTTTAGCTCCCGGGGGGCTCGAGTGGGATGCCGCGCTGGTGGTGAGGTTCATGGCCTTCCTTTGGGATGAGGCGTCTGAGCCCAGCCCTGAAGGAGAGTCACCGGTAAACTCCCTATCTCCCTCCCATCGTGGATACCGTGCAGTTCCCCAACACTTCCTTCCAAGGTGCTTTGACCCCTCATGGGTCTGGGTGCGGAGTCTTTGTGTGGCCTAGCCTTCAGGCCTCTCACCCCCCCCCCCCCCACCTCCCAACCTCAATCCCACTGCCCGTGATCTCCAACATCCTCTTCCATCCTGCCTGCAGCAACCTGCCTTTATCCCACACCATTGCCTTTGGTCAAAGAGCTAGTACAGGAACGATAAGCCAACTGAGCTTCCCCATGGCCCTAACAATTCCATGACCTTTCATTTCCCCCTTTATTCAGTCAGAGGATGACGGTGTCACTGGCCAGGCTGTATCTGGTGCCTAGCCCAAGAATCATCGAATCCCTACAGTGTGGAAACAGGCCCTTCGGCCGAACAAGTCCACACCGACCTTCCGAAGAGTATCCCACCCACACCCATTCCCCTATTACTCCATATTTACCCCTGACTAATGCACCTCACCTACACCTCCCTGAACACTATGAGCAATTTCCTATGGCCAATCCACCCTGACCTGCATATCTTTGGACTGTGGGAGGAAACTGGAGCACCCGGAGGAAACCCACGCAGACACGGGGAGAACGTGCAAACCCCACACAGACATTCGTCTGAGATGGGGATTGAACCCCGGTCTCTGGTGCTGTGAGGCAGCAGTACTAACCACTGAGCCACCGCGCCACCCTAATTGCTTGGAGGGCATTTAAGAGTCAACCTGTGGGTTTGGAGTCGCATGTAGGCCAGGCCAGGTAATGACAGCAGCTTCCTTCCCTCAAGGGCATTAGTGAACCAGGTGGGTATTCCCCAATAACGGCTCCGTGGTCATCATTAGAATCTTCATTCCAGATTTTCTTTCAATTGAGTTCAAATTCCACTATTTGCTGTGACGTGATTTGAACTTGGGTCCCCAGGATGTTACCTGGGTGTCTGGATTAACATTCCAGAGATAATACCACTAGGCCATCGCCTCCTCTTTACCTTTTGACCTCAGCCATTGACATACTCTGGAAGGTGACTTATTGGTGGAAAGTGAGGAATCCTGGCAGGCAACTTACACACAGCAAGCTCCAAACACAATAATTTAACCAACGACAGAAGAATCTCTTTTGTTTTTAGCTCGGGGGATGAACAGGGGCCTAAGACATTGGGCGGGAGGGTGGGGGGAGATGTGGTGGTGAAGGAATCTCTCACCATCTCTTATACCGAACGGTGGCTCTTGGATGTTACACACCCAGGCGGAGACTGACTTCAATCAGACAATGGCACCTCTGATAGTGCAGCCCTCCCTCAGCGCTTCATGACCCTGTTCCACGTGTACCTGACTGAGTCTCCGGGCAAGGGGACATGACCCTGTGAAACCCCGATTCAGAGGTCAAAATCTAACCAAAGCCGCCAAGCTGCGACCTCTGACCTCCGGCCTCCAGCGCTGTAGCGGGTTGGTGGAGGCCGTTCCTCCGTTTTCCCGACCCGGGCGGGGGCGGTCCCGCTACGGTGGGGGGAGGGGCAGTCGGGGTTCACCCGTCCTTGATGCTGTCCCCTGCCACATACTCCGGAACCTTCTATCCACTTTCTCGTTCCTGAGGAGCCACCTTTCAGCGTGTGCCCAGTAAGACCGTTGGATGTTGAAACAGAAGCAGGCCATTCGGCCCTACGATTCTGCTCCGCCATGCGATGAGATCACGATAATTCTCAACTTCACTGGCCTGCCCTTTCCACATAACCCTCACAGATTAAAACTCTGTCCGTCTCAGCCTTGAATATACTCAATGACCTAACATCGACAGCTCTCTGGGGAAAAGGATTCCACAGATTCACTCCCCTCTGAGAGAGGAAATTGCTCCTCATCTTCATCTTAAATGTGTGACTCCTTCCTCTGACCCTTTCCGTGTCTACCCTGTTAAATCCTCGAAGTATCCTGTACCTTTCAATAAGGTCACCTCTCATTCTTGCAACCCCCAGCGAGTACAGGCCCAACCTCCTCAACCTCTCCTCACCAGACAGGCCCATAGCTGGATCGCCTCCGATGCCGATATATCTTTCCTGGGATAACAGGCCCAATACTGTCCACAATGTCCCAGCTGTCAACACAACACTGGCCTAGTTTGACTGCAGTAGTCTTTAGACCAGGTCTCCCACTTCCTCCCTGGTCGATTGACATCATCCTGTATCGAGGAGGTGAAAGGGCCTTTCTGTAAACATCTGCCCCATGTCCAAGAGCTGCTCTCAGGCTTCACCTTACACTCAAACCCTCACACTCAAATCATCCAATGTTCTCTGTGTGTGTGTGAG
Organism: Chiloscyllium plagiosum; assembly: GCF_004010195.1. Classification (NCBI taxonomy): domain Eukaryota; kingdom Metazoa; phylum Chordata; class Chondrichthyes; order Orectolobiformes; family Hemiscylliidae; genus Chiloscyllium; species Chiloscyllium plagiosum. The sequence goes on along the minus strand of NC_057714.1, from coordinate 114,872,447 downwards.
TGTGTGTCTGTGTGTGTGTGTGTGTGTGTGCGTGTCTGTGTGTCTGTGTGAGTGTGTGTGTGTCTGTGTGAGTGTGTCCGTGAGTGTGTCTGTGTGAGTGTGTGTGTCTCTGTGAGTCTGTCTGTGTGTGTGTCTGTGTGTGTGTGCGTGTCTCTGTGTATGTGTCTGTGTATGTGTGTGTGTGTTCGTGTGTCTGTGTGTCTGTCTGTCTGTGTGTGACTGTGTGTGTCTGTGTGTGACTGTGTGTGTCTGTGTGTGACTGTGTGTGTCTGTGTGTGACTGTGTGTGTCTGTGTGTGACTGTGTGTGTCTGTGTGTGACTGTGTGTGTCTGTGTGTGACTGTGTGTGTCTGTGTGTGACTGTGTGTGTCTGTGTGTGACTGTGTGTGTCTGTGTGTGACTGTGTGTGTCTGTGTGTGACTGTGTGTGTCTGTGTGTGACTGTGTGTGTCTGTGTGTGACTGTGTGTGTCTGTGTGTGACTGTGTGTGTCTGTGTGTGACTGTGTGTGTCTGTGTGTTGTATGTCACTGTGTGTCTGTGTGTGTATCTCTGTGTGTGTGTGTCTGTGTGTGTCTCTGTGTGGGTATGTGTCTGTGTGTGTGTGTCTGTGTGTCACCGTGTGTCTGTGTGTGTGAGTGTCTGTGTGTGTGTGTCTGTGTGTGTGTGTCTGTGGGTGTGGTCAACTACTTGCAAAAGTGAGTTCTGGAAATGGCCTTGGAACCGTGATGGGAGCGTGTGGAGCTCATAGAGTCATAGAGATGTACAAAACGGAAACAGACCCTTCGGTCCAACCCGTCCACGCCGACCAGATATCCCAACCCAATCTAGTCCCATTTGCCAGCACCCGGCCCATATCCCTCCAAACCCTTCCTCTTCATATACCCATCCAGATACCTCTTAAATGTTGCAATTGTACCAGCCTCCACCACTTCCTCTGGCAGCTCATTCCATACACGTACCACCCTCTGTGTAAAAAAGTTGCCCCTTAGGTGTCTTTTATATCTTTCCCCTCTCACCCTAAACCTATGCCCTCTAGTTCTGGACTCACCTACCCCAGGGAAAAGGCCTTGTCTATTTACCCTATCCATGCCCCTCATGATTTTATAAACCTCTATAAGGTCACCCCTCAGCCTCCGATGCTTGAGGTGTTAGGATTGAGTGTGAGAAAAAGTTGCCTTGGCGTGTAGCCTTTCCCTACTTCAGGAACCCCCCCTCAAATTCCCCACCCCTGACAAAGCCTGTCGAGAAAAGTACGGTTCAAATGCTGGAAGGGTATGTGCACAGCAAGATCCCAGAAGCAGAGCGGGTCAGTTTCGGAGAGATGAGTACTGACTGGAGGACACTGGGGAGATCTGCCTACTCTGCTTCTCTTAGGCAGTATTGTAGGACCTTTCACACCCCGCTGTGAGGGTGGGCTGGGGGAGGGGGGGTTGTTTGGGGGTGAACGCACATCCTCAGGCAGTGCCCGCCTGCATCCCACGCTGGAGAGTCAGACTTGGCGGTACGTGTGGGTCACCCAGTGAGCTACAGGCCCCGCCAATCCCCTTCACTCGATCGATTCCAGAAATGGGTGGGGGGGGGGGGGGGGGGGGTGGTCTGTCTTCTGGAGCGAGATTGAGCGAGGACGTCTAATTGAGGTATCTAAGATGCTAAAGGGTATTGACAAGGTAGACATCAAGGGAATGTTCCCTCGTGGGACAATGTAGAACGAGAGGTCATAGTTTTAGGATAAGGGGTAACAGAATAAAAACAGAGATGAGGAGAAATTACTACTCTCAAAGGCTCATCAACCTGTTGAATGCACTCCCCCAGTGTGGGGTGGATGCTGGGATATTGGGTAAATCTCAGGAGCCGATAGACAGATCTTGAATGAGCAATAGTTTGAGGAGATATGGAGAGCGGGCGGGAAAGTGGAATTGGGGATGAGGTAAGATTAGCCTTGAAGGTATTAAATGGTGGAGCAGGCTAGGGAGCTGAATGGCCTCCTCCCTGCTCCTAGTTCATTCAGATTCACTCGTGTTTAGAAGGATGAGATGAATCTGATTGGACCGTGTAAAATTCTAACAGCGCTGGACAGAGTAGTCAGAGGGAGGATCTTTCCCCTGGGTGAGGGGTCTAGGCCCAGGGGACACAGTCTCAGGATTGGGGATAGACCGGTTGGGACTGAGATGAGGAAAGATTTCTTCATTCAGAGGCGAGTGAGGGGTTCTCGACCACAGGAGACTGTAGAGACCAAGTCACTGAATAAATTCAAGAAAGAGATTTTAAAGACAGCAAGGGGAGGATGTAGGAATATGGTATTGACATAGAATCTCTACGGTGTGGAAACAGGCCCTTCAGAGCTGAAAATGTGTTGCTGGGAAAGCGCAGCAGGTCAGGCAGCATCCAGGGAACAGGAGAATCAACGTTTCGGGCATAAGCCCTTCTTCAGGAATGAGGAAAGTGCCAACAAGTCCATACTGACCCTCCGAAGAGTATCCCACACAGACCCATTCCCCTACTCTATATTTATCCCTGGGTGGCACGGTGGCACAGTGGTTAGCACTGCTGCCTCACAGCGCCAGAGACCTGGGTTCAATTCCTGCCTCGGGTGACTGTTGGTGTGGAGTTTGCACATTCTCCCCGTGTCTGTGTGGGTTTCCTCCCACAATCCAAAAATGTGCAGGTTAGGGTGGATTGGCCATGCTAAATTACCCGTAGTGTTAGGTAAGAGGTAAATGTAAGGGAATGGGTCTGGGTGGGTTGCTCTTCAGAGGGTCAGAGTGGACTTTTTAGGCCAAAGGGCCTGTTTCCACACTGTAAGTAATCTAATCTAATCTAATGCGGGTTGCAGTGAGGCACAGCCAGAGGATGTGTGTTCACCCCCACGCACCCTCCTCCCTCAGCCCGTCCTCGCTGCAGGATGTGAAAGGTCGCATGATATTGTTTGAGAGAAGCACAATGTGGAAACAGGCCCTTCTCCAATCAGTACTCAGAAACTGACCCTCTCTGGTTCTGGGATCTTTCTGTGTGCATTCCCTTCCTGCATTTGAGCCATATTTTTGTGGACAGGCTTTGTCAGGGGTGGGTCCCTGAAGTAGGGAAAGGCTCCACATCCCTGAATACAATGGACAATTTCCTTTGGCCAATCCACCCTGACCTGCACATCTTTGGACTGTGGGAGGAAACCGGAGCACTCAGAGGAAACCCTCAGACACGGGGAGAATGTGCAAACACCACACAGACAGTTGCCTGAGGCGGGAATTGAATCCAGGTCCCTGGCGCAGTGAGGCAGCAGCGCTAACCACTGAGCCACCGTGCCATAACTATTGAAGGAATGCCTCCATTGAACCTGCCCCCCCCAACCCCCACAGGCAATGCACTCCTGGGCCATCAAATCCTGGAGTGGGACTTGAAACCAGACCCTCTGACTCAGAGGCAGGGACACTACCTGGAGTCTTCCTATAGGTGGCAGCTACAAATAAATAATGGAGTTGGGAAACTAAATGGTCAACTCCAATGCGGGAGGAAGGGTACAGTTCAAACTGGAGGCTGAGCGGACTCACCGTTTCAACATTCCGGAACATTCCTTTATTTTCCCAAAGACGGTGAATTGCCATTTGCAATGCGCTGCCTGAGAGAAACATTGTTTGAGGTGGGGGGGTGCGGGGGTGGGGTGCGGGGGGGTGCGGGGAGGGGAGAACGGCACGGTGGCACAGTGGTTAGCACTGCTGCCTCACAGCGCCAGAGACCCGGGTTCAATTCCTGACTCAGGCGACTGACTGTGTGGAGTTTGCACGTTCTCCCCATGTCTGCGTGGGTTTCCTCTGGGTGCTCCGGTTTCCTCCCACAGTCCAAAGATGTGCAGGTCAGGTGAATTAGCTATGCTAAATTGCCCGTAGTGTTAGGTAAGGGGTAATTGTAGGGGTATGGGTGGGTTGCGCTTCGGCGGGTCAGTGTGGACTTGTTGGGCCGAAGGACCTGTTTCCACACTGTAATGTAATCTAATCTAATCTAAAAAAATATCATTTGTTGGGCTGTGAGGGGAGTGGTGGCAGGGGAGTGGGCCCAGGGTCTGTCAGATCTAGAGTCAGTATAGCACACGAAGAGGCCAGTCAGTCCATCTAGTCGGTGCTGCATCTACTGGGCCACCCTTCACTGGACACAATGGACTGAATGGTCTCATTCTGTACCCGTGTCATAATTACAATTCCACAGCAGAGATACACAAGCTAATTTCACTTATCACTTGGTCATCTTCGACATTATGGAGAGGGCACACACCTTTATAATTGTCATTATCCTGGAATAATCATACTGTTCCATTTCACCCACATTCCTGGAAGGTCTAGAGGTCTTCGGGGTTGGCAGATTGGATGGGGAGGAGTAGGGATGGGTGTGGCAAGAAATGGGGTAAAGGCTTGGGTGGGGTTGGGGGGGAAGGGTTTGCTGGTAGACACAGAGCAACACTCACTGAGTGCAACATGGCGTCAGTAACCTAGGCCTCAGGCTTCAACCACTCCCCTCCTTCAGCATCCTTCAGTTCCAGACATTGGGCCAATGAGGATAGAGTTCCTGGAAAGTATTCATTATAAACATCTCTTTCTCTCTCTGTGACTCTGTTTAAGCTGTTTCAGTCACAGACAGCTTTTGCTTTCTATGCAAGAATGGGGTCAGAAAATAGTGTTAATGTGAGTGGTTGGCCGCTGAAGGAGTTAGGCCATTAGCTACAGTCAGTGAGGAGTATATTCCTGTTAAAATGAGGGTAAAGTTTATCTTAAAAGTTTCAATATCTGAACATAGTGCCTGAATATTGCACTTAAAAATACCCAGCTTACATTCAGTTCCCTCTGTGTATTGTTCCCCCACATTATATAGATAATATTTATTGGAATAATTCAAGTATCTTTTTATTGTTATTCAAGTAAACATCTATGTACAGTTGTGCATGTGTGTTTGTGTTTTTAACAACATGGAAAGAAATGCTCCAGCCCATCATGTCTGGGCTGGTCAAGAACTTTCTATCGGTGTGAATCCCATTTTCCCACACCTGGGGCTGTTGCCGTGGTGTTACAACTGCTCATAGAAATACCTTTTAGATGTCTTGAGGCTTCCTCCGTGTCAGACTCTGAGCAAGGTGGGTTATGGTGTGTGGGTCAGCTGAGATGTCTGACAAGGTCTATCTTTGATTTGGAGGAGCCGGTGTTTGGACTGGGGTGGACAAAGTTAAAAACAACACAACACCAGGTTAGAGTCCAACAGGTTTATTTGGGAGTACATCAGGTGGCTAGTGGAGCAGGATCATAAGACACAGAATTTATAGTAAATGATCAAAGTGTCATACAACTGATGTAATGTATTGAACAAACCTAGATTACTTTTAAGTTCTTTCTTTGCAAGAAATTCTGCATTTACATATTAATCAATCAAAACCTGCACCCCCATTCTAAGTCATTAAAGACTCAACAGCAATTTAGGTTTGTTCAAAAGATCGCATCAGTTGTATGACACTTGGATCTTCTATTATAAATTCTGTGTGCTATGATCCTTCCCCACTGGTTACCTGATGAAGGAGCAGCGCTCTGAAACTTAGTACTTCCAAATGCACCTGTTGGCCTATAACCTTATGTTGTGTGATTTTTTAACAAGCTCTATCTTGATGTGGAGATCATATAGCCGAGTCTTGTAAGATGCAAAGTGAAACTCTGACTAAGTAGTAACAAGTTCCCAGTAGACACTCTTTCTTGCTGGTGACTTGCAGTGTTACTTCAACCTTCCATCGAATCATGGAATCCTACAGTACACAAGCTCCATTCCACCAAAAGTACACCACTACCAACACTGGTCTTCAACGACACTCTCCTCCCAGCCCCTCCCAATTTCTCCCACATTCTTTATTTCTTAATGGGGTGTGGGTGGCTTTGGCACATCCCTATTTATCGCCCTTTGCACTGAATGGCTACCTCAGCCATTGGGCGGCACGGTGGCACAGTGGTTAGCACTGCTGCCTCACAGCGCCAGGGACCCGGGTTCACTTCCAGCCTCGGGCGACTGACTGTGTGGAGTTTGCACATTCTCCCCGTGTCTGCGTGGGTTTCCTCTGGGTGCTCCGGTTTCCTCCCACAATCCAAACATGTGTGGGTCAGGATGGATTGGCCGTGGGAAAGTGCCCATGATGGGCAGGCCAGATGGGTTAGCCATGGGAAATCCGGGGGTTACAGGGATACATGTGAGGGATGCTCTTTGGAGGGTCAGTTTGGATTTGATGGGTGTAATGGCCTGCTTCCACACTGTCAAGAGTCAACCACATTGCTGAGTGTCTGGAGTCACATGGAGGCCTGAGCTGTGGAAGGTGTTGCAGATCTCTCCCTTCCCTAAGAGCTGTTGTGAAGCAGATGGGGATTTTACAGCAATCAGTGATAGTTTTACAGGTCATCATTACTCATGATAATTGATTCAATGTTAATTGCACTAACCGCCTTGGTGGGGTTTGAACCTGGTCTGCAGCCTGGTCTCTGGATCACCAGTCTTTAGAATCCCAACAGTGTGGAAACAGGCCATTTGGCCCAACAAGTTCACACCGACCCTCCAAACAGTAACCCGCCCAGACCCATCCCCCTCCCCTGTTACTCTATTTACCCCTGACTAATGCAACTAAACCTACATATCCACGAACACTATGGGCAATTTAGCGTGGCCATTTCATCTGGCCTGCGCATCTTTGGACTGTGGGAGGAAACCGGAGCACCTGGAGGAAACCCACGCAGACACGGGGAGAACGTGCAAACTCCACACAGACAGTCACCCGAGGTGGGAATCGAACCCGGGTCCCTGGTGCTGTGAGCCACTGGCTTGAATCAAGCATGTCGTACAGCAGAGAAAGCAGTCCCTCTGTTCCAGTCCCACTTCCCAGGGCTTGGCCCCCAGTCTTGTATACCTTGGCATTGCAAAAACACACTAGGTCTTCAGAACGTAAGAAGGGACACTGAAACATTAACTCTGCTTTCCCTGCACAGATGCTACCAGACCTGTTGAGTTTCTCCAGCAAATTCAGTTTAAGACTTATAGAGGGCTTGACAGGGTAGATATCTAAAGGTTGTTTCCCCTTGTGGGAGAGTCTAGGACCAGAGGGGGGGCAATCTCAGAATGTGATGGGCAATCCCATCACATTTAAGAACGAGATGAGGAGGAATCTCTTCTCTCAGAGGGGAGTGAATCTGTGGAATTCTTGACCCCAGACGGCTGCTACATCATCCGGCAGATCTCCATCCCTGAGTAAAGTCTGTTGGGAAAATTGACACGTAAGGTGAAAGGGAAGGTATTTGTTGTCATGACAATGAACTCTGTGTCTCTGATGGAATATTGCGTGCAATTCTGGTCTCCCTGATATATTGTGAAATTTAAAAGGGTTTGGAAAAGATCTGCAAAGACAATGCCAGGGTTGGAGGGTTTGAGCTATAGGGAGAGGTGAATAGGCTGGGGCTGTTTTCCCTGGATCAATGGAGGCTGAGGGATGACCTTATAGAGGCTTATAAAATCATGAGGGGCATGCATAGGCTTTTCCCTGGGGTTGGGGTGTCCAGAACTAGAGGGTATAGGTTTAGGGTGAGAGGGGAAAGATATAAAAGAGACCTAAGGGGCAGCTTTTTCTTGCAGTGGGGGTGGTACGTGTATGGAATGAGCTGCCAGAGGATGTGGTGGAGGCTGGTACAATTATAACATTTAAAAGGCATCTGGATGGGTATATGAATAGGAAGGGTTTGGATGGATATGGGCCAAGTGCTGGCAAATGGGACTAGATTAATTTAGGATATCTGGTTGGCATGCATAATTTGGACCGAAGGGTCTGTTTCTATGCTGTACATCTCGATGACTCTATGACCATCACAGAGATGGCTGCAATGTGAGACCACAGCCTGCAGGTGTCAGTGTTACTCCTCAGTCCCTGGCTCTTTACAATCTCTGCTCCAGGAGCTAACTTCAAGAGGCAGTTGTCGGAGCAGAGCAGACTCGAGTTACCTGGAATCTCAGACTCCCTGGGAATTGCACAGGAAGTTCAAAATTCTGATGGGCAATGCTCCTGGACCCCTCTGAAAGAACCCAGTAAATTCAAAGAATGAAACTAATAGGTTTAGGGTGAGAGGGGAAAGATATAAAAGAGACCTAAGGGGCAACTTTTTCACACAGAGGGTGGTACGTGTATGGAATGAACTGCCAGAGGATGTGGTGGAGGCTGGTACAATTGCAACATTTAAAAGGCATCTGGTTGGGTATATGAATAGGAAGGGTTTGGAGGGATATGGGCCAAGTGCTGGCAAATGGGACTAGATTAATTTAGGATATCTGGTTGGCATGCATAATTTGGACCGAAGGGTCTGTTTCTATGCTGTACATCTCGATGACTCTATGACCATCACAGAGATGGCTGCAATGTGAGACCACAGCCTGCAGGTGTCAGTGTTACTCCTCAGTCCCTGGCTCTTTACAATCTCTGCTCCAGGAGCTAACTTCAAGAGGCAGTTGTCGGAGCAGAGCAGACTCGAGTTACCTGGAATCTCAGACTCCCTGGGAATTGCACAGGAAGTTCAAAATTCTGATGGGCAATGCTCCTGGACCCCTCTGAAAGAACCCAGTAAATTCAAAGAATGAAACTAATAGGTTTAGGGTGAGAGGGGAAAGATATAAAAGAGACCTAAGGGGCAACTTTTTCACACAGAGGGTGGTA
>NC_057714.1:114860332-114862719 GCF_004010195.1 Chiloscyllium plagiosum | reverse complement strand
GCGGAGACGAAGGAATTGGGAATATGGGATGGCGTTTTTACAGGGGGCAGGGTGGGAGGAGGTGTAGTCTAGGTAGCTATGGGAGTCGGTCGGTTTATAGTAAATGTAGTCTGTCAGGGGTCGGGGGTCGAGGGGGAGTCAGTCTAACCGATGGGGAGACGGGAAGGGTCGGGTCCGGGGAGGGAGGTAGAATCGTTTTAGGGTTAGGGTTGTGTGGGGAGGAGTGGTCAGAGTTCAGGGGGATGGTGAATGTGGGTGTTCTGGGTCCAGAGAGTGGGAGGTGTCGGAGAGGTGGGGAGTGGTTTTAACCCTCTGACATTTCCTGGGCCACTTTTAGAGTCATGGAGATGTCATGGGACTAGATATAGTCATGGGACTAGATATAGGACAGATGTCAGAGGTAGTTTCTTTACTCAGAAAGTAGTAAGGGTATGGAATGCTTTGCCTGCAATGGTAGTAGATTTGTCAACTCTAAGTACATTTAAGTCATCATTGGACAAACATATGGACGTACACGGAATAGTGTAGGTTAGATGGGCTTCAGATTGGTACGACAGGTCGGCACAACTTCGAGGGCCGAAGGGCCTGTACTGCGCTGTAATGTTCTATGTTCTATGTAGATTGGGTTGGGATATCTGGTCAGCATGGATGAGTTGGACCGAAGAGTCTGTTTCCATGATGTACATCTCCATGACTCTAAAAGTGGCCCAGGAAATGTCAGAGGGTTAAAACCACTCCCCACCCCTCCGACACCTCCCACTCTCTGGACCCAGAACACCCACATTCACCATCCCCCTGAACTCTGACCACTCCTCCCCACACAACCCTAACCCTAAAACGATTCTACCTCCCTCCCCGGACCCGACCCTTCCCGTCTCCCCATCGGTTAGACTGACTCCCCCTCAACCCCCGACCTCTGACAGACTGCAGGCCCCTTGCCCTACCTCCCCCCCACAAGTGAACCTCCCTCCCACTCCCACTCCCACTTGAAGGCAGATTTTTAATGAGCAATGGGTTGGAGGGGCCTGGAGAGCGGGCATAGAGTGGAGATGAGGCCAGGATGAGGTCAGCCATGATTGTACTGAATGGCTGAGCAGGCTAGAGGGGCTGAATGGCCTCCACCTGCCCTGGTTCTGATGTTTCCAGGGATAGGGAGTGTAGGTGTGATTTGTGGCCTGGGAACTGGAGTTTTGGGGGTAAATGGGGGGGGGGGGGAGAGTTGCTGTGTGAGCAGGTTGGGCCGAGATCCCCTGACCAGATTGGGAAATCCCAGGGCACTGAGTCTGAGCGGGAGTTGAACGGTCCTCTTGGTCGAGGGAAGGGGGATTCAATGAGCGGGAGTGCGGCTGACCTCGGGGGATGGTGTGGTCTGGGAGAGTGAGGGTAGCATGGTGCCTCAGTGGTTAGCACTGCTGCCTCACAGCACCGGGGTCCCAGGTTCGATTCCAGCTTCGGGTGACTGTCAGTGTGGAGTTTGTACATTCTCCCCGTGTCTGCGTGGGTTTCCTCCGGGTGCTCCGGTTTCCTCCCACAGTCCAAAGATGTGCAGGTCAGGGGGGATTGGCTGCGGGAAATGCAAGGTTACAGGGTTAGGGTAGGCGATGGGTCGGGGTAGGATATGTTCTTCAGGGGGTCGGTGTGAACTTGACGGACCGAATGGCCTGTTTCCATACTGTCGGGATTCTTTCACTCAATTTTCTCAATGGCGCAGCATCCACCACACTCCGGGGGGGGAGTGAATTCCACAGACTCATGATCCTGTGAGAGAAATGATTTCTCCTCAGTTGGGAAGATTTGTTGATATTGATCAGAAGGTAGAGACACCCACAAAGCCCTTAGGGAGGGAATTCCAGGATTTTAACCCAGCGACAGTGAAGGAACAGCGATATATTTCCAAGTCGGGATGGTGAGGGGCTTGGAGGGGAACTTGCAGGGGGTGGTGTTCCCATGTATCTGCTGCCCCTTGGCCTTCCAGATGGAAGTGGTCGTGGGTTTGGAAGGTGCTGTTGAAGATTGAGTGACCATTTCCTCTATCCCCACCTTGTCCCAGACACATACGGTCAGGTCAAAGTGAAGAACTTTGACAATGTGACAGCATCAGGGCCAAAGCAGCTGACCTGTCACAATTAACTTTAACACCGAACCTTTAATCTTAGTCAAATATCGTCTGCACAACGTGGAGTGATTCACAAACCCAGTGCTGTGGGACACCAGGAGCAAAACTAAACCTGCAAATACTACCAGCTCAGGCAGGATCTCTGAGGGGAGAGAGACAGCGAGACAGAGATAGAGACACAGGAGGAGAGGGGTGGGGAGAGAGAGAGAGAGAGAGATAGAGGGGGAGAGTGAGAGATACAGAGGGGGAGAGATACAGAGAGAGAGGAGGC
>NC_057714.1:114857489-114859982 GCF_004010195.1 Chiloscyllium plagiosum | reverse complement strand
TAGAGAAGGAGACGGAGAGAGAGAGACAGAGAGAGAGTGACAGAGAGAGATAGATAGAGAGGGAGACAGAGAGAGAGCGACAGAGAGAGACAGAGAGACAGAGCCAGAGAGAGAGGGAGAGTTCAGGTTTTACCTGATAATGATGGCGATGATGTTCCAGCCAGTGGGACTGAACAAGGTGAGTCTGGAGTTTCCCGGACACACATGGGATCCAGCTGGAAGTGGACACTTTTAACGAACGGGACTCCCGGATGGTATGGTGTCTCCCAGGTGTCAGGGTCCGGGATGTCTTTGATCGAGTCTATGAGATTCTGAAGGGGGAGGGTGAGCAGCCAAAAGTGGTGGTGCACATTGGCACCAATGACCTAGCCAGGAAAAGGGATGAGGATCTAAGAAGTGAATACAGGGAGTTGGGTTGGAATCTAAAAAGCAGGACGAGAAGAGTAGTAATCTCAGGATTGCTACCGGTGCCATGTGCTAGTGAGGTGAGGAACAGGGAGCGAGTGCAACTAAACATGTGGCTACAGGGCTGGTGCAGGAGGGAGGGCTTCAGATACATAGGTCATTGGGGAAGGTGGGCCTGTATACGAAGGACAGGTTGCACTTAAACTGGGTGGGAGATTTGCCAGTGCACTTTGGGAGGGTTTAAACTAGTTTGGCAGGACAATGGGTACCAGGGCTACAGATCAGAGGAGAGGGTAGTTGTTGAATAGGCAGAAATGGAATGCAGAGTTGATAGGGAAAAGGGATGGGTTAAAGTGTGTCTGTTGCAACGCAAGGAATAAGAGTGATGAACTTAGAGCATGGAACTATGATGTTTTGACCATAACGGAGGCACTGATTTCACAGGGGCAGGAATTGCTACTGGATGTCCCAGGGTTTAGATCTTTTACAAAGATCAGGGAGGGGGGTAAAAGAGGAGGGGGAGTAGCATTGTTAATGAGAGAGTGCATCACAACAACAGAAAAGGAGGTTGTTAAGGAAGGTTTGCCCGCTGAGTCAGTGTGGGTGGGAGTCAGTAACAGGAACAGGAACAGGAAAGGAACAGTCACTTTATTGGGTGTTTTCTGTAGACCCACCAATAGCAGCAGAGAGATGGAAGAACAGATTGGACAGCAGATCTTGGAGAGGTGCAGATGTAGTTGTTGTTACGGGTGCTTCAGCAAGCCCAATATTGACTGGAACCTCCTTAGTGCAGATGGTCTGGATGGAGCTGGTTTTGTCAGGTGTGTCCAGGAAGGATTCCTGACTCAATATGTGGATAGGGCAACTAGGGGGGGAGGCCATATTGGATTTGGTGCTAGGCAATGAGCCAGGCCAGGTGTCATATCTCTCAGTGGGAGAGCATTTCGGTGATAGTGACCACAACTGGCTCACCTTTACCACAGCCATAGAGAGAGAGAGGAACAGACAGTGTGGGGAGGGACTTAATTGGGGGAGGGGAAATTATACTGCTATTAGACAGGAGCTGTGGAGTATAAATTGGGAACAATTGTTCTATGGGAAAGGCCACAACTCATAGAGTCATAGAGTCATAGAGTCACAGAGTCACAGAGTCATAGAGACGTATGGCATGGAAACAGACCCTTTGGTCCAACCCATCAATGCCGACCAGATATCCCAACCCAATCTAGTGCCACCTGCCAGCACCCGGCTCATATCCCTCTAAANCCCCTTAGGTCTCTTTTATATCTTTCCCCTCTCACCCTAAACTTATGCCCTCTAGTTCTGGACACTCCCACCCCAGGGAAAAGCTCTTGTCTATTTACCCTCTCCATGCCCCTCATAATTATAAACCTCTGTAAGGTCACCCCTCAGCCTCCGACGCTCCACAACATCTTTCTGATAGGAAGGAGACCAGAATTGCACACAATATTCTAACAGTGGCCTAACCAATGTCCTGTACAGCCGCAACATGACCTCCCAACTCCTGTACTCAATACTCTGACCAATAAAGGAAAGCATACCAAACGCCTTCTTCACTATCCTATCTACCTGCGACTCCAATTTCAAGGAGCTATGAATCTGCACTCCAAGATCTCCTTATTCAGCAACACTCCCTAGGACCTTACCATTAAGTGGATAAGTGTTGATGAAGGTCGAGCAGTGGATGTGGTGTATATTAATTTCATTAAAGCATTTGATAAGGTTCCCCACGGTAGGCTCACTCAGAAAGTTGGGAGGTATGGGATACAGGGAAATCTGGCTGTCTGGATATAGATTTGGCTGGCCGAAAGATGACAGTGAGTGGTAGTGGATGGAAAGTATTCGGTGACCAGTGGTATCCTGCTGGGATCTGCTCTTGGGCCTCTTCTCTTTGTAGTTTTTATAAATGACTTGGATGAAGAAATGGAAGGATGGGTCAGAAGTGCTGTACTTAGTGTCGAGGGCTGTTACAGGCTACAACAAGGCATTGACAGGATGCAGAGCTGGGCCTGAGAAGAGGCAGATAGAGTTCAACCTGGACAGATGCAAAATGATTCATTTTGGAAG
>NC_057714.1:114829615-114856989 GCF_004010195.1 Chiloscyllium plagiosum | reverse complement strand
GATTTGCAGGTGCAACAGGTAATCAAGAAGGCCAACAGAATATTGGCTTTCATTGCGAGAGGATTTGAATTTAAGAGCAGAGTGGTTCTGCTGCATTGATACAAGGTGTTGGTGAGGCCACACCTGGAGTATTGTGTGCAGTTCCTGTCTTGAGAAAGACTATACCTTCTTTGGAGGTGGTGCAGAGGAGGTTGAGGGAGTTACCCTATGAGGAAAGGTTGAACCGTCTGGGATTGTACTCACTCGGATTTAGAACAGTGAGAGGGGATATTGTAGGAACGTATAACATTATGAAAAGGAATAGATAAGATCGAGGCAGGCAAGTTGTTTCCGCTGGTGGGTGAGACTAGGACTAGGGGACATGGTCAAGATTAGAGAGATGCTGGAAAAGCACAGCAGGTCAGGCAGCATCCAAGGAGCAGGAAAATCGACGTTTCGGGCCAGAGCCCTTCATCAGATGATCAGACCATCGATGTTGAGCAAAGTTGCTTGAGGGAGGACTATGAGACAGACACAATGGGGAACAGCCCTGGCTTAAGGCCCATTGTAGTCCTCGTCACATCTGATGAAGGGCTCCGGCCCGAAACATTGATTTTCCTGCTCCTCGGATGTTGCCTGACCTGCTGTGCTTTTCCAGCACCACTCTAATCTAGACTCTGATCTCCGGCATCTGCAGTACCCACTTTTGCCTAGGGACCATGGCCTCAAGATTAGGGGGAGTAGATCAAGGACAGAGATGAGGAGGAACTGCTTTTCCTGGAGAGTAGTGAATCTGTGGAATTCTTTGCCCAAGGAAGCAGTAGAGGCAGCTTCATTAAATATAGTCAAGACACAGTTGGGTGGGTTTTTGCCCGGGGAATTAAGGGTTTTGGGTATAATGCAGATAGGAGGAGCTGAGACGATGGATAGATCAGCCAATAAAATTAGAACAAGGGGACATAGCCTCAAAATAATGGGGACCAGATTTAGGACGGAGCTGAGGAGGAATGTCTTCGCCCAGAGGGTTATGAATCTGTGGGATTCCCTGCCCAGTGAAGCAATTGAGCTCTGACAAAAGGTCAGTTAGACTCGAAACGTCAGCTCTTTTCTCTCCTTACAGATGCTGCCAGACCTGCTGAGATTTTCCAGCATTTTCTCTTTTGGAAGCAGGTGAGGTTTCCTCGTTGAATGTTTTTCAAGCAAAGATAGCTATTTGAACAGTGAAGGAATTCAGGGTTATGGTGAGAGGGCGGGGAAGTGGAGCTGTGCCCATGAGAAGCTCAGCCATGATCTTATTGAATGGCGGAGCAGGCTCGAAGGGCCGAATGGCCTCCTCCTGCTCCTGGTTCCTATGTTCTAATGTTACAACCAGGGCAGAAGGTGGTCGGGGAAAGGGTGAATCGGGCGTTAGTGTGGCACGGTGCTCCTTTCGGGGTTTGCCTGTGGGTCCCACCTTTTCCTGAGTCTCGAGCTGCTCGACTCCTTCCTGGACACTCCCCCTCTACTTTGGTGAGACTCGGTGGGAATGTCGCACTTCACCAGTGAGACCTTGAGGGTAACTGGGCGGAGTAACAGAAACACACCTGACCTCTGTAACCACTGCTGTACTCTGTCTACAGAGTGATGGCTCTGGTCTTGCAGTGGTAGGGTCCCCGACTCAGAGACAGGAGGCTCAGGTTTGGGTCCTACCTACTCCATCTGTGAATGGGCTCAGTAACAGAAGATCACTGTCATCGAGTGATACAGCATGGAAACAGGCCCTTCAGCCCAGCCAGTCCATGCCGAACATAATCCCAGACTAAGCTAGTCCCAGCTGCCTGCTCCTGGCCCATATCCCTCCAAACCCTTTCCTGTTCATGCACCTATCACAATGTCTTTCTAAATGTTGTAACTGTACCCACATCCATCACTTTCTCTGACAGCTCTTTCCGCACGTGAGCCATACTCTGTATTAAAAAACATTGCCCCTCATGTTTTTTTAAAATCTTTCTCCTCTCACCTTACAAATATGCCCTCTTGTCTTGAAATCCCCCATCCCAGGGAAAAGACACTTCCCAATCACCTTATCTATACCCCTCATGATTCTATGAACCTCTGTAGGATCACCCTGCAACCTCCTACACTCCATTGAGAAAGGGCCCAGCCCATCCAGCCTCTCCCTATAACACAAACCCTCCACCCCTGATGACATCC
The DNA here is from genome assembly GCF_004010195.1 of Chiloscyllium plagiosum. Lineage (NCBI taxonomy): Eukaryota > Metazoa > Chordata > Chondrichthyes > Orectolobiformes > Hemiscylliidae > Chiloscyllium > Chiloscyllium plagiosum. The sequence goes on along the minus strand of NC_057714.1, from coordinate 114,854,817 downwards.
TGGTAAATATCTCTGAACCCTCTCCAGCTTAATAATATCCTTTCTATAGGAGGGTGACCAGAACGGGACACAGTGCTCCAGAACAGGCCTCACCAACATCCTGTATAACTTTAACATTTTCAAATATTCATTGAATATTGCACCACACCTTGTCTCCTATTGGATAGAGATGGACAGCAGTGTGTGATACATCTCCTTAATGAGACACATACATTACATTACAGCACTACCTTTAAATGTATGAGTTCAAATAAAGGAACAATCTCTTTTGTTCCTGAAGTATTTGTTATCTTCTAATATATTTTCCATTTTTATCCTCCTTTCATTAGAAAAGGTCATGTTTCTATTGAAACAAAGTGTAAAATATCTATTACCATTTGGGAATTTGGATTTTTTAAAATAGATGCAAGTGGACTTTTTTTTTAGATTACATTAGATTACATTACAGTGTTGAAACAGGCCCTTCGGCCCTACAAGTCCACACCGACCCGCCAAAGCGCAACCCACCCATACCCCTACATTTACACATTACCTAACACTACGGGCAATTTAGCATGGCCAATTCACCTGACCTGCACATCTTTGGACTGTGGGAGGAAACCGGAGCACCCGGAGGAAACCCACGCAGACACAGGGAGAACGTGCAAACTCCACACAGTCAGTCGCCTGAGGTGGGAATTGAACCCAGGTCTCTGGCGCTGTGAGGCAGCAGTGCTAACCACTGTACCACCGTGCCGCCCACTTTTGTTTCAGTTCTATAAAGTTTTTTTTATTATGAGGCCAGAATCTCATTTGCAACAGTGACTTAACAAAATTATTTATTGACTTTCGGCGGGATGTTACTCATGCCCCCTCTACACCTTAACAGCACAGAGGTTAATTTTAGCCACAAAGTGTGGCCCATTGTCTGGGCCTATTATCTCTGGGAGTCCACAGTGGGGCATTATTTCCCTGTTGCAGCCATGTTGTCCCTTGTCGGGATTACTTTAATCCATCCGCTGAAGACATCTACTATTACCAAACAATGCTTGTAACATTGTACCCTGGGTAGTTCTGTGAAATCTAGTTGTAGACAATTGAAAGGCCCACCTGGCAAGGGGGTAGTCCCAGAACCACAAGGCATATCTTTTCCAGCATTTGTCTTTTCGTGGATCAAGCATGCTTTGGCTTGTTTTTCAGGCATTGTTTTGGGATTCAGAGTGCCACCGGGTAGGTAGCAAAGTGCTGACCATTCCCTCCTTGCCTGTGTGTGTATAGTTATGTACATAATCCACCAAGATTGGTAAAAGCAAAGAAGGAACACAGACCTGTCCCACAGTTTGGTATGAACATCAAGGGTGCCCCCCATCTGTGACCCACAGTCTGTGTTCCTCTGCAGGGGTACCCCATGTAAGTGACATATGTCACCCAGGTCTGGCATACCCATCCTCATACTTTTTTGTAGTGGAGGTTAAAAATCCCATCTGCTCCCATAAAGCATCATGGTCGTGGGCAACACTGAAAGCATAGCGAGAGACCGTATAAATATTGGCCGAACTCCCTTCCGCCAGGATGCAAGCACGAGTGAGGGCAACCAATTCAGTCTCGAGGCCTGCACGTTCAACCACTTCAGAATCCATAGCAATCGCGTATCCTGAGCATCGCTGACCTGTGGGTGAAATAAAGGAGCTGTCATCCACATAGAAAGTGAAATCTGCATGTTCAAGGGGCAGGTCCCAGTGAAATTCATCAGTACTGGCTGAAGGTGCGCTGTGATCGTGGGGGCAGCTGAACAAGCTCAGTTTTTGTGTGACCTTTGGAGCACAACTTGGGGTCATTCTGGCTATCCCAGTAATAAATAATGGCTCTCCTCATCTGTGTCCTGGTGTTCTCAGACCAATCCGTGTTATATGTGCGGACCATGTCCACGACACTCGAGTATCTTCTTTGAATCTGTCACTTAAATGTGGGCCGGTCCCTTTCCGTCACCCTCTCCCATTTGTTCCTGCCACTTAGCAACTTCTGGTGATAAGATCATGCCACAGAGGGCAAACAGACCCCGGGCTGTTGCATTGTCCATTTGAATTGTGCACTGGACGTATTGGGCGAATGGGGCAGGTTTATCTTTAGTGATCCAGAGCCTGATTCATTATCACGACCATCTCTTGGGATTTCCAGGGACATAGACCCCGATAATTGGTGGCTCATCTTCCTCATCTGCCCAGGGGTTCAGTAGCTGTCTTATGGTGGGGGGCGGTGACATGGAGATGGTGAGCTCCAGTGCGAAGGCATCAGGGTGCCGCTGGTTTCCTAGAGTGCACCTTAACCCGATCAGCTCTACAGGTTTTCTCGGGACTCGGGTACAGTGGCAGGGACAGAGACATAGGTAGCTCAACAGGAGGCACCGGTAACATCCCCATTCCCCCTCTACCTTGGTATCATCCCCTCCCTCCTCAAACAGGGTTGGTATGCCAGACCTGAGCTCGGGATCCCGAGAAGTGCTTAGGTTCTCTCGACAGCTTTGTTGCTGTAGACCCTCTTGTTTATCTTATTCAGTTGTAACTTCTTTATGCTGTTTCTCCTATTCCCTTTTTAAAAAACATGTCATTAATACATACAATTTCAACATCTAAGCCTCCATACTGTCCAGATATAGTAGTGTAAAGAATCCCATCAATTAGATTTAAGCACATTGTGTAAAACTAAAGGTGGCTACTGCAAAGAAGGTTAATCAACCTCTTGTTTGGGTGCCAGTGCTTTGCGTGAGGGACACAAAGTCTCACTTTCCCTTAATTATTCCTCACTTGCTATGTTACCGACATGTTTCCTCATGTTGCCATAACGTCTGTCGCCAACTGAACATTAATCAATGCAGCCGTGCTTTAAAGTAACCATGAGGCAATGACACAGATCACTGACAATGTGGAAAGGTATAAAGCCTTGCCAATTCATTAATTAACTAACTGTGATAATGCAGTTCAGGATAGTACAAATTGTTTTAAAATAAGTAATAAGCATATTTAATGAGAGATGGGAAGTGAACAAATGACTAGACATCGCACTGTGAAATAATAAGAACGAACAAACAGATTTCAAAGTCACAGATTTGATTCAAATCTGCGTAGTGTTGTATATGAAATTGTAGCAGGATTGTTCAATTATGTGCATATCCCACTCAGCTGACCAAATCACAAGTTTTGTTCCTATCGAGTAGGAGTTTTGTTAAGAGTCTTCAATATAAACTGGAAATTAATTTAATCAAAGTCCACTCCTATAATGTACAATGTGCACATTTTCCAATTCTGAACTCCATTATAATTACCTGGTTCTAGTCTTTCAATTTAAATTCCTAATGTTTTTTTCAAGCAGTTCTGGTCAGTCATTGCTCATTTATAATGTCCTCGGCTGTGAATGGCTGCGGCAGCATTAATAAACTCTTGTCGAGAGCCTCATACGCACAAACAACGACTAACCCAAAGACACAGATACTTATAACAGCACCTTAACTTTTGTCACATGGTTTTTTTTTGCATGTTGAACTTCAGTTCTCGGTGGGGAAGGGAAATTGACATTGAATAAAGCTACAAATGGCACCCGATACTGACAAAGGAGATGCAGCAGTCTTAAAATTAAATGGAGATAAACGAATCTGAAACAAAGATTCAATTCAACCAGTATCATTTTCTGAAAACAATATATTGGTATATTGTTTTGGTATATCCAGATTCAACTTTATACTCTGTTTTACAATTTTGAAATTAAACTATATAAAGTTCACTGTAATCCCTCCACTTAATGAACAATTGTTAAAGTCTGAGGTGATTTTCCTCAATGTTAGGTTTAGATATTTTTGTTAAGGATGTCCCGGGGTGGGGGGAGGCCGCAGCCTTTCCCTGGCATTTTAGAGTTTCAGCCCAGTGTTCTGTAAGCAAGCAAACCAGAAACAAAGACCAAACGACAACACAAAACCCACTCCGACACGACTAAGCACTGGCACCCTGGTCAATTGTTTTAATCCAATGGCAATGAAAAGTGCTACGTCATAGTTTTGGAATCAATTCACCATTCAAATGAAAGCTTTCACCACACATACCATCACTTTCAAACCGGATATTCTTTAATTTGCATATGAAAATTTAACAAAATGACCAATCTCTCAGAGGGGCCTCCAAACCATTTTCCCGATCAGGTATTTTCTCACAGATTGTTCCCCCTTCACTATTACATAGAGGGACTGTCCCATTTTACCTTATGACTCCTTGCTCTGCCTTTAAACAATTTCCACCGGCCAGATCAACACTGCAGGGCGAGAAGTTTCCCGAGCCTGCCCTCTTTCCTTATTATATATCAATTTCCACCGGCCAGATCTGAAAGAGGCAACTCCCTAAACCAAATCCGTCAGGTAGTGATGAACGCTTCCCTGACCGGGGTCCCCAGTCCCGACCTTTGTCCTACAGGAACAAGACAGAGTAGCCAATGTCACTCCACAGCAATACAGAGCAATCTGACAAAACGTTCCAACCTTACAAGCTGGGTCTGGGTGGTTTGTTTGACCTCTTCAAGGCGCCAGTTCCACTGGGCGAGGGACAGATTGTCTGGCTGAACACAAGGAGCAGTCATGGGGTAAAATACCCTGGGGCACCCTTCCCACTCTGTCCTGTTCAATTCAAACTTTCATATCACTTACCTCAAAACAATGCAATAGCATAAAAAAACAGTAATTGCTACTCCTGGAATTCAAGGAAACCAACGGTCCTAGGGAGTGTTGCTGAACAAAAAGACCTTGGAGTGCAGGTTGATAGCTCCTTGAAAGTGGAGTCACAGGTAGATAGGATAGTGAAGAAGGCGTTTGGTATGCTTTCCTTTATTGGTCAGAGTATTGAGTACAGGAGTTGGGAGGTCATGTTGCAGCTGTCCAGGACATTGGTTAGGCCACTGTTGGAATATTGCAATTTTGGTCTCCTTCCTATCAGACAGATGTTGTCAAACTTGAAAGGGTTCCGAAAACATTTACAAGGATTTTGCCAGGGTTGGAGGATTTGAGCTACAGGGAGAGGCTGAACAGGCTGGGGCTGTTCTCCCTGGAGCATCGGAGGCTGAGGGGTGACCTTATAGAGTTTTATAAAATCATGAGGGGCGTGGATAGGATCAATAGACAAAGTCTTTTCCCTGGGGTCGGGGAGTCCAGAACTAGAGGGCATAGGTTTAGGGTGAGAGGGGAAAGATATAAAAGGGGCCTAAGGGGCAACTATTTCACGCAGAGGGTGGTGCGTGTATGGAATGAGCTGCCAGAGGAAGTGGTGGAGGCTGGTACAATTGCAACATTTAAGAGGCATTTGGATGGGTTTATGAATAGGAAGGGTTTGGAGGGATATGGGCTGGGTGCTAGCAGGTGGGACTAGATTGGGTTGGGATATCTGGTCGGCATGGACGGGTTGGACTGAAGGGTCTGTTTCTGTGCTGTACATCTCTATGACTCTATGACTTACTCAGCCCAGTGAAACATTCCCTATGTTGAGGTCCAAGTCATGGTACCAAATGTTGATGAATATTTTGTTCCACAAATCTGGACGACACAAGTTTCTGTTCAATAGTAGATGTTTTATTTTCGGACATCCGGTGAGAGATTCAAAATGTCCCCAAAGTAGCCGTGTGTCTACTTGGAGTGACTCTTCACGAATCTCTGCCTTACACACAGAGACAGTATATTTTATACAAGAATTAAACAAAAGGTTCGTCAGTCGCATGGGCGATTGTCATCACATAGTTTAATGGAGGTAATTATGAATTTACAAAGCCTGATGAATGTTGATGTCCTGTGATAACGTGTGAATGGATTACAGAAACTGATTAAGGTATTGTTCATGATTATACGTTGATGGGAAGAGATTAAGGCAGAAGGGCTTTGCCTGTTGTAAATGGGGGATTCACATACCTATGGAGGGGAAGTAAGACAATGGGAGCAGGGTTGTGGCCAAGGCTATCAGTGTTGTCTGGGAAGGGCAAATCCCTCTGTCTGAGGCTATAGGGGGAATCATATGTGTGGCTCCACCAGGCTCCATCTCTGATATACAGTCAGTCTCCTCCCTACTGAGATGGTCTGTCAGTATTGTAAAGAGTCCAGGCTTTCAGTTGATACTGCAGTAAGTCCTTTGGTAGTGGAATGTTTAACCCTTGAGTCCCCAATGTGTCCTGAAAGAGAAGCAAAGCATGGAACTGACCCCTCTGGCATTTTAACTTCCTCAGCTGTTGTTAGAATACTGAACGGACTCACATTCTTAACATTCGCCTGTACCTGTGTTTTTGGTTTTGCCGCTGTTTACCTATTATTTACTATCTATGCTACTTAACTCTGTGATCTGCCTGTATTGCTCACAAGACAAAGCTTTTCACTGTGCCTCGGTACACATGACTATAAATTCAATTCAATTCAATTCAACTCAATTATTTCAAGAAACGTGGTTAGCACTGCTGCCTCACAGCACCAGGGACCTGGGTTTGATTCTACCCTCAGGCTAAATTGCCCACGGTGCTCAGGGATGTGCAGGTGAGTAGATTAGCCATGGCAAATGCAGGGTTACAGGGAGGAGGTAGAAGGATGGGTCTGACTGGGGTGCTCTTCAGAGGGTTGATGTGAACTCAATGGGCTGAATGGCGTGCTTCCATACTGTTGGGATTCTGTGATGTGATTCAGTTAAGGATGTAGCAAGGAATCTACGATGTTTCACAGGCTTAAAGTGTTATTCTAAGGTGACTGAAAACTTGATTCTTCTGTCTAAACTTAGCTGTGTAAATATTCCATCACTTGGCATCCGAGAGTTTGCAGAGATGTTTAAATTTGTCGGAGCTGAAAAGGGGTTCAGGCCACCACAACTTGAAAGAAGTCCCAAAACTGTCTTCGTAACCAAAGAAGAATCTGAAAGGGTCAATTAAGAATTAAATAGTTGAGGTGAGAGTGATATTTCTCTGGGATTGAGGAGCTGCAAAGTATATTGCTGGGAATCTGTTGAAACTTTGTTTTGCCATTTATGTTAAGCTCCTTATAAACTATCTTCTTTATGTAAAGCTTTGTTTCATTGTGTTTTGTTCTACGTAATGAACTTTCAATCTTTTGTTAAAGAACATTGGCAGCCTCATGTGAATATTTCCAGCAACTGTTCGCCACAGTAACCAACAGCAAAAATGAAACATATGATCTATCAAGCCAGGTTTTACTCTGGGGTGTGAATTGTCCATGGTTACCATCAGTCAGGGTCATAACATTACCATCATCAGTTTCCAACAGCGAAGTACTTCATTGGTTTTAAAGCATCAAAATTTCTGATTGTTGTAAACAAAGGCCTATATAAACATAACGCTTTCTTTTGCAGTCCACTCTCATACCTTTATTTCGAGTAATGTTCTGGATTTAATATTACCATTTTATCCTCCATCTCACACATCTTCACTCTCTTTTGGGCCAATATATATCCCTCAGCCAACATCACTGGAGCCAATGATCTGGTCTGTCTGTGAGCAAACTGGGCCGTTTCCTGTATTACAATGCAGACAACACTTCAAAGGGTTCTCCATTAGCTGAGAAATGCTTTGGGACGTCCTGAGTCAAGAAAGGTGCTATACAAATGCAGGTTCTTCTTTCCATCTATCTACTCCTCAAACTTTTAAGACCTTCTAGGTTAAATATGAAGTGATCATGAGGTGCGCACAGTCATAATCCACTCATAGCATGTAGACCCTGGGCAGTAATACAGGGAATGACTGAGTGTGCATAGTTGCCTTTGCAAACTCTATTAACACCTGTGACCAGAGTGAATGTCTTTGTCCCTTTGTGTGGTTTTGTCACATGACCTGAAGCAGTTAGCAGACAGTGACTCTAATGTCTAATGCACAGCATAGCGCTCAGTACTAAAGAGACAGAAACATTAAACCTCCCATCGCTGATATTGATGGAAGTGCTATTGAATAACATACTCCTCATAGAGTCATAGAGATGTACAGCAGGGAAACAGACCCTTCAGTCCAACCCATCCATGCAGACCAGATATCCCAACCCAATCTAGTCCCACCTGCTAGCACCCAGCCCATATCCCTCCAAACCCTTCCTATTCATATACTCATCCAGATGCCTCTTAAATGCTGTAATTGTACCAGCCTCCACCACTTCCTCTGGCAGCTCATTCCATACACGTACCACCCTCTGTGTGAAAAAGTTGCTCCTTAGGTCTCTTTTATATCTTTCCCCTCTCACCCTAAACCGATGCCCTCGAGTTCTGGACTCCTCCACCCCTGTTGGAAATAGAGTCATAGAGTCATACAGCACAGAAACAGAACCTTAGGTCAACTTGTCCATGTCGACCAGATATCCTAAATTAATCTAGTCTCATTTACCAGTACTAGGCCCATATCCCTTTAAACCCTTCCTATTCATATACCCATCCAGATGCCTTTTAAATGTTATAAATGTACCAGCCTCCACAACTTCCTCTGGCAGCTCATTCCATACATGTTCCACCCTCTGTGTGAAAAGGTTGCCCCTTAGGTCCCTTTTATATCTTTCCCCTCTCACCCTAAACATATGCCCTCTCGTTCAGGACTCCCCCACCCCAGGGAAAAGACCTTGAGAAAGATCCTTGTTGGAGCCTCACTCTGTGCTCTCCCACCTCTGTCCTCTTACACATCTTTCAAATCATGAAACCCAAGTGGTGGGTATTTGTTATCTGTGCCAGCTGCCTGAAAGGCCTATTGAGCTAGGCCTACTAATTGTTCCTAACTCAGGACCCTGTGCCTGGCTTTGTCACTCACTGCTTTCCCTAGGACAGGGGGTTGGTATCTTTTCCCTACGAAGTCAGGCATTATGGGAAAGCTCCACACTGGCTGCCTTGGCGTGGTAGGCCCAGGGGTGGGATTGAGCCCAGTCCGAGACCCAGCAGCTTCAGACAACTCATGGCAGCGATGATGTCGGCGGAGGCAAGATGGCGGCGAAGATTGGTGTCATGGTTACAGCGGTGGTATCTCAGCTCCAGGCAATGTCTGGGTTCGGATACCTGACGGTGATGTCGTGAGGGGGACTTGGGGCACCTGAGTGTTTGCTGATTGACGAAGGCAATTTGTGGCTTCAATCTTCTGCTGGTGAGGACTCTTGGGAGGGGTGGTGGGTGTGGGAGCAGGGGGAGGAGTGGGGTGTGGTGATCTGGCTGTTCCTTTACTTTTGGCTGTTCGTTTTATTCCTGTTTCTGTTTTAATCCTGTCTTTTGTACACTATGATGGTGCCACAGAATGGCGACTTTGTACACGTTTCATTGTACTCCTGTACTCGATTGTACATGGCAATAAAGTATAAATCCAAATAAATAAAGTATGAATCAAATAAATCCAAATATATAATCCAAATAAATAAATAACTCTGCCAAGGTTTCGTTTTTAAGTACGTATACTATACTCTTTTGAAAGTTACCAATTCTTGAAGAGCACTTTTGAAAAGGTGGTAGCATCGAACATGAGAACTAGGCACAGCAAGTGGCCATTCAGTCCCTCAAGCCTGCCTTGCTGCTCAGCAAGTTCATGGCTGACCTACACCAGGCCTCAACTCCCTGATATTTCAAAATCTATCTTTAAATACTTACAGTGATCAAGCCTCCAGAACCCTCTGGGGTAGAGAATTCCAGACATTCACTACTCTCTGGGAGGAGAAATTCCTTTGGATCTCAGTTTTAAACGAGTGTCTTCTTATTGTGTAACACTGCCTCTCTAGTTTAAGATTCTCCAACTATTAGAAACATCTTCTCAACACCTACCTTGTCAAGTCCCCTGAGAATTTTAGGTTTTAATAAGATCAACACTCATTCTTCTAAACTCAAGTGAATGAAGTCCGAACCTGTTTAGTTGTTTTTGATAAGTCAACCCCTTCATCCCAGGAAACAATCTACTGAACGTCTTTTGAACAGCCTTCAATACTGGTACATCTTTTCTTAAGTACAGGGCCCAAACTGTACACAGCACTCCAATACCCTGTACAACTGTAACAAGACTCACCTTTTTTAAACTCCAACCATCTTGCAATAAAGGATAAAATTCCATTGCTGTGCCTACATTTTGTGTTTCATTCAAAAGTACACCCAGATCCCTCTGCACAGCACTTTCCAGGAGACTCTCTCCACTTAAATAATAGCCTGCCTTTTGAATATTTGTACCAAACATGCATGACCTCACACAGACTCTGGTTGTTTGTAATAGAGCAGTGGAGACTGAGAGGAGGGACATGGTTGTGATATATTTATGAGGTACATAGAGGACTGAGAGATCAATGACCTGGGGAGCAGTTATCTAAGGCAAGGGACAGAGTGTTTAGAGGAGACGTAAGGAAATATTTATTAAAATGTATTCATTTGTGGGATATGGGTGTCACTGGCTGGACCCAGCATTCATTACCCATCCCTAGTTGCCCCTTTGAGAAGGTGGGGGTGAACTGCCTTCTTGAATCGCTGCAGTCCACCTGCTGTGGGTTGACCCACAATGCCTTTAGGGAGGGATTTTGACCCAGTGACACTAAAGGAACAGTGATATATTTCCAAAGTCAGGATGGTGAGTGGCTCAGAGGGGAACTCATAGGTAGTGGTGTTCCCATTTTTCACGCAGATGGTGGTGGGTTAGATGGTAGCCATAGAGGTCTACAGCACAGGAGAAGGCTGCTTGGACCATCGATTCTATGCTGGACCTCTTCAATGTTATAAGGATTTCTGCCTCTTCCACCCTTCCAGACAATAAGTTCCAGAGGCAGAAATCCTTATAACATCGAAGAGGTCGAGCATAGAATCGATGGTCCAAAGGGGCTAATCCTGTGCTGTAGACCTCTATGGCTACATGCAGGGCTTAGAAATGGTGGACGCTGGGAAGTTGTTTCCGTTAGGTGGGGAGACTAGGACCTGTGGCACAGGCTTAAAATTAGAGGGGGTCAATTTAGAACGGAAATGAGGAGACATTTCTTCAGCCAGAGAGTGGTGGGCCTGTGGAATTCATTGCCGCGGAGTGCAGTGGAGGCCGGGACGTTAAATGTCTTTAGAGCAGAGATCGATAAATTCTTAATCTCGCAAGGAATTAAGGGCCACGGGGAGCGTGCAGGTAAGTGGAACTGAAACACCCATCAGCAATGATTAAATGGCAGAGTGGACTCGATGGGCCAAATGGCCTTGCTTCCACACCTATGTCTTATGGTCTTATAACTTCCCTGCATTGAATGTCACCTGCCAGATATTTTGCCCACTCATTCAGACTGCTCCATTAGTCTATCTATAGACCCTTATTAGGTTAGATTACATTACAGAGTGGAAACAGGCCCTTCGGCCCAACAAGTCCACACTGACCCGCCGAAGCACAACCCACCCATACCCCTACCCCTACATTTACCCCTTACCTAACATTATAGGCAATTTAGCATGGCCAATTCACCTAACCTGCACATTTTTGGACTGTGGGAGGAAACAGGAGCACCCGGAGGAAACCCACGCAGACACGGGGAGAACGTGCAAACTCCACACAGTCAGTCGCCTGAGGCGGGAATTGAACCCGGGTCTCTGGTGCTGTGAGGCAGCAGTGCTAACCACTGTGCCACCGTGCCACCCACTTACGGCCTCATCCCATTCTGCCTTTCCACCTATTTTTGTGTTGTCCAAGCAGACTTGGATGCATTACAGTCTGTCTTTCCTCCAAGTCATTGGCACAGATAGTGAATAAAGATAGTAAAAGTATTTCTAAACTGAGAGAGACCCATTAATCCTGACTCCCCGTCTTCTGTGTGTTTACCTATCCTGAATCCATGCTAATACATTATCCTGGATGCCATGACCTCCTCTCTTGTGCAATCACCTTTATGTAGCACTCTATCAAATGCCTTTTAGAAAGACAATCTATCAGTTTCCCTTTATTGATGCTGCTTATTATGCCCTCAAAGAACTATAACAAATTGGCTAAACACGACTTTCCTCCCACAGAAACATGTTTGATCGCATTATGCTCTTCTGCATGTCCTGCAATTGCTTCCTCAATAATGGATCTAGCATTTTCTCAATCACACACATTAGGCTACGTAACCTACAGTTTCTTACTTTCTGTCTCCCTCCCTTCTTGAACAGGTGAGTCACATGACCAGTTCTCCAATTGGCTGGAACTCACCCCTCCCCCCACCCCAGGACATTCAATGAGTTCTGGGATATTTTGACCAGTGCCTCCACTATCTCTGCAGTCACTTCCTATAAAGCCCTTGGGGAGATCTAATAGAAACGCACAAGATAATGCATGGCTTAGAAAGGGTGGATGCTGGGAAGTTGTGTCCGTCAGGCGGGGAGACTAGGATCTGTGGGCATAGCCTTAAAATTAGAGGGGGTTAATTTAGAACGGAAATGAGGAGACATTTCTTCAGCCAGAGAATGGTGGGCCTGTGGAATTCATTGCCGCGGAGCGCAGTGGAGACCAGGACATTAAATGTCTTCAAGGCAGAGATTGATAGATTTTTGATCTCGCAAGGGATCAAGGGCTACGGGGAGAGTACAGGTAAGTGGAACTGAAACACCCATCAGCCATGATTAAATGGCGGTGTGTACTTGATTGGCTGAATGGCCTTGCTTCCACTCCTATGTCTGATGGTCTTATGAAGGCTGTCAGGACCTGGACACTTGTCTCATTAGTTTGTTAAATATCTGTTACTTGTGGTAGATGCTGTTACAAGACCTTTCCTCCCATTAGCACTTTGTTTATCTTTGAGATGTTTAAACTGTCCTTCATTATGAAGACCAATGTAAAATATTGATTTTACTCTTCCCCATTATTAATTTACATCCTCTAAGGGTCTCACACTTATTTTAGCTACTCTCTTACTTTTTATATACCTGTAGAAGCTCTTTATATTTGTTTTTATATTACTTTATTTCATCATCAATTTTCTCCTTCTTAGCTTCTTCGTCAATCTTTGCTGGTTTCTTGAAAAAAATTAATTGTCTGGTCCACCAATAGTTTTGACTGCTTTGTATGTTATAATTTGGAGATGCCGGTGTTGGACTGGGGTGTACAAAGTTAAAAATCACACAACACCAGGTTATAGTCCAACAGGTTTAATTGGAAGCGTCGAAAGCTAGGCATGATTCTTGATCATCTTTGTTAACAATAGGTGCTTCGTCGTTCTCATCACAGTCCTCTTTTTCATTGGAACAAAAGTTTGCTGAGCATTGTAAAACTGTCTCACCTTCTGAACCACTGACTTTTTCCAAGTCTATTTTCCCAGCATGCTTTAGATAGCTCTGTAATTGTCTCTGTCAATGGCAGAACCCTGACCAACATTAGCATGCAGATGGATCTGGGCATGCGGGTCCACAGTTCTCTGAAAGTGGCAATACAGGTGGCCAAAGTGATTAAGAAGGTACTTGGCATGTTTGCCTTCATTGGACGGGAGTTGGCAAACCGTGTTGCAGCTGTATAAAACCCTGGTTAGGCCGCATTTAGAATATTGTGTGCAGTTTTGGTCGCCACACTACCAGAGGGACGTGGAAGTTTTGGAGAGAGTATGGACAAGGTTCACCAGGATGTTGCCGGGTCTCGAGGGTATTGGCTATGAGGAATGGTTAAAAAGACGAGGATTGTTCTGACTGGGAAGACAGCAGCTAAGAGGAGACCTGAAGGTCTACAAAATGATGAGAGGCATAGATATGGTGAATAATCAGAGGGTTTTCCCCCCAGGGTTGAAGTTTCAATTACAGGGGGGGCAGGTTCAAGGTGAGAGGGGGGAAAGTTTAACGGAGATGTGTGAGGGAGGTCTTTCACACAGAGAGTGGTAGGAGCCTGGATCGCACTGCCAGAAAAGTTGGGGAAGCAGGCACATTGGGGACATTGAAGAGGCATTTGGATGGTGACATGAATAGGGAGGGCATAGAGGGATAGAGACCCAATAAGGGCAGAAAGTTTGTTTCTTACTTTAGTTAGGGCATGATGATTGGCACAGACTTGGCGGGCTGAAGGGCCTGTTCCAATGTTGTGCGTCTCTTTTGTAATTTTGCCTGCTTTTAAATTGAGGCTACTGGGTTGAGACTGGAGTTGCTCTCCATCAATCTGAATTATGAAATTCCCTTAGGTTTTGCCCGAGAGAACCATTTACTACAAGATCTTGTATGTAGCCTACCACATTACTAGACCGAAAACAGCCTGAGCCCTGGGTAGGTTCTGCAACACACTGCTCTAAACAAAGGTCAATATTGCATTCTCAAAATTCATCTTCCATGTGGATACAACAGCAACGTTTAAGAGGACCACTCTGATCTAAACTCTGGTTTCCAGCATCTGCAGTCCTCACTTTTGCCGTAGGAGTTGGGAGGTCATGTTGCAGCTCTACAGGACATTGGTTAAGTCACCTTTGGAACACTGCATTCAATCCTGGTCTCCCTCCTATCGGAAAGATGTTATGAAACTTGAAAGGGTTCAGAAAAGATTTACAAGGATGTTGCCAGGGTTGGAGGATTTGAGCTACAGGGAGAGACTGAACAGGCTGGGGCTGTTGGATGCTGAGGGGTGACATTATAGAGGTTTATAAAATCATGAGGGGCATGGATAGGATAAATAGATAAAGTCTTTTCCCTGGGGTGGGGGAGTCCAGGACTAGAGGGCATAGGTTTAGGGTGAGAGGGGAAAGATATAAAAGGGACCTAAGGGCAACTTTTTCACGCAGAGGGTGGTACGTGTATGGAATGAGCTGCCAGAGGAAGTGGTGGAGGCTGGTACAATTGCAACATTTAAAAGGCATCTGGATGGGTATATGGGCAGCATGGTAGCTGAGTTGGGTCAGCACTGCTACCTCACAGCACCAGGGATCTGGGTTCAATTCTACCCTCAGGCAACTGTCTGTGTGGAGTTTGCACGTTCTCCCCGTGTCTGTGTGGGTTTCCTCTGGGTGCTCTGGTTTCCTCCCACAGTCCAAAGATGTGCAGGTCAGGTGAATTGACCATGCTAAATTGCCCCATAGTGTCTGGGGATGGTACGGGCTAGCCATGGGAGATGCAGGGGGTTACAGGGATAGGATAGGGGTGATGGGTTTGATTGGAATGCTCTTTGGAGGGGCAGTGTGAACACGAAGGGCTGAAAATAGCCTGTTTCCATGCTGTAGGGATTCAATGAATAGGAAGGGGTTGAAGGGAAGTGGGCTGAGTGCTGGCAAATGGGACTAGATGAATTTAGGATATTTGGTCGGTATGGATGAGTTGGACCGAAGGGTCTGTTTCCATGCTGGCCATCTCTATGAGTCTACAGCACCAGGTAGAGGCAGAACAGTAAGAAGGGTGACTGAACTCAAAAGTTAACTCTGTTTCTCTCTCTCTGTCTTTCCACAGAGGCTGCCAGATCTGCTGTGTTTCTCCAGCACTCTGTGCGTGTGTTTCAGATTCTCAGCAATGCTGGGATATTGAGTAGTCTGCTGCCTGGCGGGCGCTCAGAGGCCGGGAACAGCGATGTAAGGTTCAATGTTCGAGGCTCGAGTGTGGAAAACGCCTCTGTCCCCACCCCCTGAGAGAACTCCTCTATAAAAATACCTCGCCTGCTGCAGTTCCCACTAACTTTGCTTACCATCTGCTCCCCCAGGCACCCAGAGGGAATAAAAGACAGTGTGGATTTTAAAAAGAGGGGGCTTTGGTGCTGGGGGAGAACAGAGGAAGTCTGAGCCCCTGACTGAGTGAATTTGGAGGGGATTGAGGATGGTCCGGGAGCTGCAGCGCCCCTCTTTCTGGAAAGCGGTCCTGGCTGAATTCCTGGGGATGACCATCTTCGTCTTCCTGAGCACCGGCTCGGCCACCAAGTGGACCCCCAGCGGATACCCCGCGGACATCGTCCAGATCTCCCTGACCTTCGGCTTGGCCATTGCCACCATGGCACAGAGCCTGGGGCACCTGAGCGGGGGGCACCTGAACCCAGCGGTGACCCTGGGGCTGTTGGCCGGCTGTCAGGTCAGTCTGCTGCGGGCTCTCCTCTACATCGCCTCGCAGCTCCTGGGCGCGGTAGCTGCCAGCGCTCTACTCCTGGGGGTCACTCCCGCATCCAGGAACAGCACCCTCGGACTCAACGCTGTGAGTACCTTCACCCTTCTTAAAGCGGTAAACACCACCGGGAGCTGGTGGGGACCACAGAGAGCGCGGGGGGCTGGGCTGGAGAATGTCTCCCTTGAGCGGGGATGTCATTGCGCTAGGGTGGAAATGTCAGTTTAGATTAGATTACCCACAGTAATGGAAACAGGCCCTTCGGCCCAACAAGTCCACACTGACCCTCCCTCTGCCCTATATTCACCCCTAACACTACAGGCAATTTCCCAGGGCCAATCTATCTAACCTTTGGAATGTGGGAGGAAACCGGAGCTCCCAGAGGAAACCCACACAGACACTGGGAGAATGTGCAAACTCCACACAGTTACCTGAGGAGGGAATTGAACCCAGGTCCCTGGCGCTGTGAGGCAGGATAGTGGAGTTGTGTCTGAGATGAGATCAGCCATGATCCTATGAAATGGCGGAGTAGGCTCGAGGGGCTGAATGGCCTCCTCCCTGCTCCTGGTTCTTATATTCTAAACAAAATCCTCTGAGCTCAAATCTTTTAAAATGCGGGATTTGAACGATATTGGGCCTGTGGACCCCACCGTGAAGGGATGGCGTTGTCACAGCGCAGAGGGAGGCCATTCGGCCCGCCTGGCTCTTCAGGCGAGCGTCGTTACCGACTGCCAATCTCCTGCCTTTTGCTGGCGCACCATGTCTCTTCAAATAATCATCCAATACCCGTAACTCCTGGACTGAATTTCAGTTAACCGGGAAGGAGAGAGGAAGAGTTTGAGGTTGGGAGGGGAGCGGGGTGGGAAGAGAGAGAAATGGGATGTTGGAGGAGGGTGAATTGATCACCGAGAGTATCAGATTGTAGTTGTTGTATGGAATCAGGTGTACAGGGACTCACCGGGGGGGGGGGATTTTAAAAGTTGGCATTGCCCTTTTAAGAAAAACAAATCGTGGTTGTATCGAACGGTGTCTGTAGCGAAAAGGGACTCAGGAGCGTGTTCGATATTTGCAACAAAAGTTTCTGCAAACTTTACATCAATAAATCCATTGTATAAACATATGTATGAAAGAAGGGGTGACAGTGAGGGACTGACGTGCTGTAGAGCCGTCAGGAAAATGCTGTTTGCAACTGTCTGTCCCTGATGGAGGCACCGGACGGTGTAGCCTCTATACCAGAGAGCTTCCCAAATTAAAACCAAACTGTTTCTCCCTGTTGTATAAGTGTATATGTGGTGTATGTTATATGCGTATTTTGTGTGTGTATATTGAATGTGTATATGCTATGTGTATATTGTGAGTGTACATGGTGGGTGCATATGGTGTGTGTATACATGATTATATATGGTATGTTTATATGTGTGTATATGGTGTGTGTATACATGGGTATATATGGTATGTGTATATGTGTGTGTATATAGTGCGTGTATACATGGGTATATATGGTATATGTATATGTGTGTGTATATGGTGTGTAACTTCATTACCATAGACCCTGTAACCTCAGCCGGTGAGTTTTAGGATCCCGTCCCTGTATGGTGTAGAGGATTTGCCATGGCTGGATTGTTAGAGAAATGATTCCGGATGAAGGGCTTATGCCCGAAACGTGGATGCTCCAGCTCCTCAGTTGCTGCCAGAGCTGCTGTGCTTTTCCAGCACCACACCCCCGTCTCTGATCTCCAGCGTCTGCAGTCCTCACTTTCTCCACAAGTTGCAGTATGCCAATCAATAGTTTGTGTCTAATATTCCCCCGCGACCCCATAGGTTTATTCCCCCGCCCCCTCCCCAAACCTTAACGCGCACTTGTCTGTCCCTGTCGCTTATTTATTTTATATTCATCTTTTCCATTCGGTCCATCTGCGTGAATTACGAGCGGTTCTGAGATCTCGCTTATTCTTCAACACGAAGTCTGTTTCAGTGGAACAAATCCCAGCCCAGATTGCAGAGTGACACCCCAGCACATCCCCGCCCCCCAGACTTGAAATTCCTGTCAAAGGCAATGCTCACAGAGGTTTGTGGGGAAGTGTGTGTGTCAGACTGACTGGTGACCTGCAGCTGCAGCTCTGGCTGGGGGCAGCTCGCTAGTGACACAAACAAAGCTCTCACATTGACAATTCTGCCGCTCAGATCTGCAACCAAAAACACTAGTGCTGGCATTTCGATAGCCATGTGTCTGACCCAGAAAACAATACTGTCTCCTGTGTATATGTATTAGCATGTGTGTATGGCCTTCAGTGTATATATGCTAAGCTCCGTCTGTGATCTAAGTGTGTATGTAGGTGTATGTATGTTAGCCTGTGTACATGGTGTGCATATAAAGGTGAATATGGTGTGCATGTATGGTGTATTCATATGTGGGTGTGCTGGATCACACTCTCAACTCTAATCTCCAGCATTAGCAGTCCTCACTTTTTCCCTGTATATGCAGGTGTATATATGTATGTGTATATATGTGTTTGTTTATGCTGTATATGTATGATGTGTGTATATGGTGTGTGTATTTATGTGTATATGGTGTAAGTGTGGGTGTATGTATGTTAGCCTGTCTGTATGTTGTGTGTATATGGTGTAAATGTATATGCGGGTGTAAATCTTGTGTGTATATTGAATGTATATGTGGCTGTATATGGTGTGTATATATGTCAGGAGTATATATGTTAGCCTGTGGTATAAGTGTATATGTGGTGTATATTATATGTGTGTATATGTGGGTATATATCGTGTGTGTATATTGAATGTGTATATGGTATGTGTATATTGTGAGTGTACATGGTGGGTGTACATGGTGGGTGTACCTGGTGGGTGTATATGGTGTGTGTATACATGGGTATATATGGCATGTGTATATGTGTGTGTATATGGTGTGTATATTTGTAAATAACTAGTCGGTCCTGCCCTTATGCTGCTGCTCAGTCTCTGGGTGGAAAGCTGTCTGTCCTGCACAGAGAGTGACTCATGGTGGAGATCGCAGCATCACCCAGCTGGCACCAGGAGTCGATGAAAGTGCAGTGAGCTGCTTTAGTATCAGCCATGTAGATCGTATCGGGTTATCTTGATAGACCTTTGACCGATCTTCAGATTGTTCCTTTCTTTAGTAGGTCCCAATGCTAACATGCTGCATAACCATGGACATGGAGGGGTTCCTCGAATATACCTCTCTACCCAGTGAACAAAAACTGAGCTGTAACCTACCTCCAGATACAGTCGGTTCTGCTATAACGTGTGTTTCTTTAACACAAACTGGCTATAATGGGATTGAAGAATTTAGACAATTATTTGCAGAACATGACCTTTCCTCACCTGTATTGGCTCTAACGCGATTCTGGCCCCATTGCGTACTGGCTATTGTACAATTTTCTTTATAACGTGAGATCACATGAGAACAAAACAATTGTGTTATATCAGAACCAACTGTACCATAACTTTCAGTGCCTCGGAATGAAAAAATTCCATCCATCCCTGATTTTGGAATTAGGCATTGGTCTAGCATCAAGTCCCAGTTGCAGATGTTGACAGTGCCTTGCACAGAGATCTGATTTTTCCAGACTTTCATCTGACAACTTTGTTTTGCTTTGATTTTACCCCCCAGTTCCAGATAACTCCATCTGGCAGAGACTGCTTTTTTTCATCGGTGGCACGGTGGCTCAGTGGTTAGCGCTGCTGCCTCACAGCGCCAGGGACCTGGGTTCAATTCAAAGAGTACAATGGGTGGATGGGGTTGGGGATGAAGGTGATAGGTCAGAGGGGAGGGTGGAGTTGACAGGTGGGAAGGGAGATTGACAGGTAGGACAGGTCATGGGGATGGTGCTGAGCTGGAAGGTTGGAACTGGGGTAAGGTGGGGGGAGAGGAAATGAGGAATCTGGTGAGGTTCACTGAATGGCCTGCTTCCACACTGTGGGGCTCCTATGGTTATATGTTCCTCATACCATCTCAATCAAATTGCTCTGAATGTCGGCAGTGAACCTAGATGTGTGTATAATTGCCACTTGCAACTTAACCCTCTTAAGTTCGGGTGTGGTGCTGGTGAATCTCCAGTCCCTCTGAGATCAGTTTGTCCTGCTGTAGATGTTGTAACTTGGTGTGAAAGCTGCTCCAGGAGTTCGGGGTGAATGTTTTGCCCCACCCTTTCACTGCTGGAAGCTGGGTGTAATGAGACCTGGCTAATGGACAGTGTGGTCCTGTTGATTCTCAGGTTCAGTTTGGATAGAGCAGTGAAGACACCTAATTAGAACATCAGCTGTCAGTTCTTTGTTCAAGTCTACAATGTCTGACACCCATAAAACATGTTGGAAGTTATGAAGCAGACATTATCACAAGTGATTGGTTTATCTCGGAGCAGCTTGCAGACCCACTGGCAGGCAGAGTCACAACATTGTGTACGACCATCAGGTAAGTGGGCCATTGAGTCTGCTCTGACAGCAAGACAAGCAAATCTTTGGATTGTGGGAGGAGATCAGAGCATCCAGAGGAAACCCATGCAGAGAGTGTGCAAACTCCACACAGATAGTCATCCGAGGCTGGAATCGAACCTGGGTCCCTGGTGCTGTGAGGCAGCAGTGCTGACCACTGAGCCACTGCGCCTCCCACCTTGAGTGTCGCTGGGTCAACATCCTGGAATTCCCTCCCTCAGGGCATTGTGGGTCATCCCACAGCAGGTGGACTGCAGCGGTTCAAGAAGGCAGCTCACCCCCACAATGGGACGGTGGGAGGAGCAAATTGCAGCTCAGTCAACAACGGCCACATTCGATGCAGATAAAGAAAACCTCCTGGGAATGACAGAAGTAGGGCTTAAAATCCCAGAATATAATTCGGCAAAGGGCTTTCTGAGCCTGTTTAGACAAGTTAGAACCTAGCCTCAGAGTTCTCTCTGGCCTTATTGCTTCCTTGCCATCGCATTTTTAATATTTATTCACAGGATGAGGGCATCGCTGGCTAGGTTCAGTATTTATTGCCCATTCCTAATTGCCCAGAGGGCAGTTAAGAGTTAATCACATTGCTGTGGGGCTGGAGTCACGTGTAGGCCAGACCAGGTAAGGATGACAGTTTCCTTCCCTAAAGGACGTTAGTGACCCAGTTGGGTTTTTCTGACAATCAACTCATGGTCATCATTAGATTTTTAAAAATTGAATTCAAATTCCCCCATACGCCTTGGCAGGATTTGAACCCACCAGAACATTATCTGGGTCACTGAATTAACAGTCCAACGATAAGGCCACCAGGTCACCACCTCCCCTCCTGCCTCCCATGCAAGGAGATCTCTGTCACAGACAGAAGCAGGTCGTTTGGAAGAATTGGGTGAAACAATGCAGAGCACTCATGTGCTGGCACATTTTCCCTGGTTCACTGTTCTCTGGGAAAGAGCCAGCTACCTGACATCTCCCACCTGGACCTAGTTTTTGAGGATATTGCTGGGTTGGAGGGTCTGAGCTATAGGGAGAGTCTGAGGCACTTCCACTAGACCAAGCACTGGTTGCTGCTTTCAGTATAGGAGTTGGGACATCATTTGTAGCTGTACAGGATATTGGTCAGGGCACTTTTGGAACACCGTGTTCAATTCTGGTCTCCCTCCTATAGGAAAGATGTTGTGAAACGTGAAAAGGTTCAGAAGAGATTTACAAGGATGTTGCTGGGGATGAGCAGCAGGGAGAGGCTGGATAGGCTGCGGCTGTTTTCCCTGGAGCATTGAAGGCTGAGGGGGGGTGGCCATATAAAAGTTTATAAAATCATGAGGGGCATGGATAGGGTGAATTTTCCCTGGGGTTGAGGAGTCCAGAACTAGAGGGCATAGGTTTAGGGTGAGAGGGGGAAGATTTAAAAGGGACGTGAGGGGCAACCTTTTCACACAGAGAGTGGTACGTGTATGGAATGAGCTGCCAGAGGAAGTGGTGGAGGCTAGTATAATGACAGCACTTAAAAGGCATCTGGTTGGGTATATGAATAGGAAGGGTTTAGAGGGATATGGGCCAGGTGCTGGCAAATGGGATGAGATGAATTTAGGATATCTGGTCAGCATGGACGAGTTGGACCGAATGGTCTGTTTCTGTGCCCTACAGCTGTATGATTCTATGACTCTATATCACTGGAGTTGTGATCCCTCAGTCTCTGTAAACCCATTTTGAAGACTATCCTGATTTCAGTGAGTCCTATTGAGAGCTGATTGGAATGAAAGGTGTTCAGCTATTCTTTCCTCCCCGGAGGGATTTCAATGCTCAATCTTTGAAGATGGTTAAAGCTGGGATAAGTAATAGCCTTTCAGGGAACTGAGGGATCGAGAGAAATGGAGTCCAGGCAGATGATGAACCATGAGGAACCATGATTGGTGGGCTAGGTTCAAGGGGCCGAATGGTTTACTCTGCACCCCAAAAAACAGTCTTTTAATCTGAAGCTTCAAGTCCTTCCTTTCTTGAAATATCACAATTAAAGTCCAAAATCCTACACTGGTGAAGTATAATGAGCAAGGTTCACTGGCAGGTGGAGAATAGGGCTCTATAAAATTATAAACACTCTGAGCAGGCAGGAAAGAACTTGTGAAATCTGGTTGATTTGTTGGTCCATATAAACCCATTAAACAAACCATGTGATTGATTTAAATCATTTATAGAGAAATTCGGCTGCAAAAATCTGGTTTTATCCTTGGGCTTTGTTTCTCAGCTTGTGCACACAGCGTCATAGAGAGATATACAGCACGGAAACAGACCCTTCATAGAGATGTACAGCACGGAAACAGACCCTTCAGTCCAACCCGTCCATGCCGACCAGATATCCCAACCCAATCTAGTCCCACCTGCCAGCACCCGACCCATATCCCTCCAAACCCTTCCTATTCATATACCCATCCAGATACCTTTTGAATGTTGCAATTGTACCAGCCTCCACCACTTCCTCTGGCAGCTCATTCCATACACACACCACCCTCTGTGTGAAAACGTTGCCTCTTAGGATGCTTTTAAATCTTTCCCCTCTCATCTTAAACCTATGCCCTCTAGTTCTGGGCTCCCCTGCCCTGGGGAAAAGACCTTGTCTATTTACTCTATCCATGCCCCTCATGATTTTGTAAACCTCTATAAGGTCACCCCTCAGCCTCCAAAGCTCCAGGGAAAACAGCCCCAGTCTATTGGGTTGAGAGGGATATGGGCCAAGTGCTGGGAAATTGGGCTAGATTAATTTAGGATATCTGGTCAGCATGGGCGAGTTGGATCGAAGGGTCTGTTTGCCAGCAGCAGTGGTGGACTCTCCCTCTTTATGGGCATTTAAGTGGGCATTGGATAGGTATATGGAGGATAGTGGGTTAGTGTAGGTTAGGTGGGCTTGGATCGGCGCAACATCGAGGGCCAAAGGGCCTGTACTGCGCTGTATTCTTCTATGTTCTATGTTCTATGTTTCCGTGCTGCGTGTCTCTATGACTCTAACCTTCTCTGTAGCTCAAACCCTCTAACCCCAGCAACAACCTTTCCTGAACTCTTTCAAATTTATCGTTCTTCAATGTGTGATTCAACCCCTTACTTTACCCCTGGTTCCACCACAATTTGTGTGAACCCGATGAGTCTAACCTGGTGGTGGTTACAGGGCAGGAGGTGGGGAGTGATGGCGATATCGATGGGGTTGAATCAGAGAGGATTTAATTATGTCCCCTGTTGATTTTAATTGGCTTTTAAAACTCGCAACCGGAAAAAATAGTTTAATTGAAAGCCAACAAAACAGATTTGATTCCCAAAACACAGCCATGTGAGTTTTTATTTCATTTCACAAGGAATTTCTTTTGCTCAAAGTCATTCAGCCTCTGACGCACTTTGCATTCCCACTACAAAAACCTTTGTACACAAATTAACGCAATTTATCGTTTTGTGTGTGAGACCTTCCTTTCCACAAACCTTTTTAACAAGCAACGGAGACTTGGAGAACTTTAGCCTCTGAATTCCAAACACTTCAATCTTAAAATTAACTTTCTTGCTTTCAGATCTCTTGAGACCATCTCGATAGACCACAGTAACTCTCTCTAACTCTATGGCCTACAGCCTGATATTTCTTTTTGATCTCTGCAAACCTGGGACATGATTTTTAAGTAAAAGGCGGGAGGTTTGGGGGGGATTTGAAGTAAAAATTCTTTTTCACCCAGAGGGTGGTGGGGTCTGGGATGTGCTGTCTGGGAGGGAAGTTGAGGTGGGAAACCTCATAACCTTTAAAAGGTAGAGTCACAGAGACATACAGCACAGAAACAGACCAGTCCATAATCCCAAACTAAGCTAATCTCACCTGCCTGCTCCTGACCTATATCCCTCCAAACTTTTCCTAATCATGTACTTATCCAAATGTCCTATTAAACATTGTAACTGTATCCGCATCCACCACTTCCTCTGAAAGTTCAGCCCACACACAAACCATTCTCCATGTGGAAACATTGCCCCTCAGTGTCTTTTTACTATCTTTCTCCCTCGTCTTGAAATCCCCCACACCTGCTATTCACCTTATCCGTGCCCCTCATGATTTTATAAACCTCTATGAGGTCACCTCTCAACCTCCTACGCCGCACAGAAAAACATCCCAGCGCATCCCGCCTTTCCTTGTAGCTCAAGCCCTCCATTCCCGGTAACATCCTGGTTAATCTCTCCTGTATCCTCTCCAGTTTGATAATATCCTCCCTCTAACAGGGGAGATCGGAACTGTACACAGTGTTCCAGAAGTGGGCTGAGTAATGTCCTGTACAACCTCAAAATAAGAGTGTGGATGAGTACTTGAACTGGCTATTTTCCGTAGTTACACTGGCACCACCCCCCACCTTTTCCTCCCTACATCGATGACTGTATCGCGCTGCCTCGTGCTCCCACGAGGAGGTTGAACAGTTCATCTACTTTACCAACCTTCCACCCCGACCTCAAATTCACCTGGACCGTCTCAGACTCCTCCCTCCCCTTCCTAGACCTTTCCATTTCTATCTCGGGTGACCGAATCGACACGGACATTTACTATAAACCGACCGACTCCCACAGCTACCTAGACTACACCTCCTCCCACCCTGCCCCCTGTAAAAACACCATCCCATATTCCCAATTCCTTCGTCTACGCCCCATCTGCTCCCAGGAGGACCAGCTCCAATACCAAACAACCCAGCTGGCCTCCTTCTTCAAAGACCGCAATTTCCCCCCAGACGTGATCGACGATGC
>NC_057714.1:114828609-114828961 GCF_004010195.1 Chiloscyllium plagiosum | reverse complement strand
TCCTGAAGAAGGGCTTATGCCCGAAACGTCGATTCTCCTGCTCCTTGGATGCTGCCTGACCTGCTGCGCTTTTCCAGCAACACATTTTCAGCTCCTATTTTCAATTTATGGCTATGGGCCAAATACTAGAAAGTGGAACAGTGTAGTTTGCTTTGTATTTTTGGGGTGCAGATTCCATGGGCTGAAGGGCCTCCTCTGTCCTATATGGATCCATGAAACTAAACCTCCAATTCTGACCCTTCCATGTCTTTGCATTTTTAGATTAGATTCCCTACAGTGTGGAAACAGGCCCTTCAGCCCAACAAGTTGACACAGACCCTCAGAAGAGCAACCCACCCAGACCCACCTCCCT
>NC_057714.1:114818626-114828109 GCF_004010195.1 Chiloscyllium plagiosum | reverse complement strand
CAAGCAACAGAGTAAGATGGTGGCCTCGTGAGTATACACATTACCTGGGGATAGGTTCAAATCCCAATATGGTAGCTGGTGGGATTTAAATTCAATTAACTAACAAATCTAATTAGTAATCTGGGAATTGTCAATTTGTCTCAAATCAGGTAATCCAGATCCAATAATTCTTCAGGGAAGGAAATGTGCTATCTCAGACTGAGGGTCCCTGGTCGGAGGGTGGTAACCCAGAGGAATTCTCTGCCACACTCCGTAGATTAATGAATAAGATGCATTTCTAGAGACTCAGGAGAATAGCCAAGGCCTTTTCCCCGAGTTAGGGGAGTTCAAAACTGGAGAGCACAGGCTTAGGGTGAGAGGGGAAAGATTTAAAAGGGACCTAAGGGGCAACCTTTTCACACAGAAAGAGGTGTGTGTATGGAATGAACTGCCAGAGGAAGTGGTGGAAGCTGACACAAGTACTTCTCCTATAATGGCACAGTTGCTTTCCAGTGAAATCTCGCATAATAGGAAATCGCTGAATAGAAATACTGGGAAAAGTGGGGTTGGGGCAGACCAACAAAAAATATCACTCACGATCATTCAAAAATCACCCAAAAACCTCACACAAAAATGTAACATGGCCTGATTGAAGGTTTACATTATATTTATTAAATAAACAAAAGTAAATTTAACACATTATGTTGAAAAAATATTGTTAATGCCGGGACAGAGGGTCATCGCCTCCAGGTACAGTTACGGTATCAGAAGTGGATGGCTGTGATTGATGGTCTTCTGACTGTTTCTCGGGGGTGGGTTTAGATTGGGTGATACACAGGTACAAGAACAAATTGGAAAGGCAAATGGTGTATACAGAGGATCCTCGATTATCCGAACGCCACGGGCAGGGAGTATTTTGTTCAGATAATAGAACCGCCGAATAACACAGTTCAGCCAAACATCGCGACTTTGCGATCTTGTTCAAATAATCCGAAATTCGGATAGTCAAAGGCCGGATAATCGGGGTTCCTCTGTATAAGAGTAAGGCTGGCCTATAGGAATTATGCAGGGATTATACAGGAATGATACAGGAATATTCTTGTCTCAGAGGGAGAGCAATTAGCATTCCTGAGTTTAATGTTTCAGATGAAGCTGCCCAGTGTATAGCACTGTACCTCTCGCATACTCTGACAGCAGCTGACGTCAGCACATGTGCAGAACCAAGCATGTGAAACCACCATCGCTGGAACCGCGTTATTGCGAACAGAGGTTAGCGTTCTCGAAAATACCTTCTGCAACATTATGGCCGTATCACACTGCCTGAATACACTTTGTATGAGAACTACCTGTACAATTACAGCGTTTAAAAGGCATCTGGATGGTTATGTGAAAAGGAAGGCTTTAGGGGGATATGGGCCAAATGCTGGCAAATGGGACTACATTAGGTGAGGATATCTGGTCAGCATGGATGAGTTGAACCGAAGGGTCTGTTTCCGTGCTGTACATCTCGATGACTCTGACTAAGGGTGGCACGGTGGCTCAGTGGTTAGCACTGCTGCCTCACAGCACCAGGGTCCCAGGTTCAATACCAGCCTCGGGTGACTGTCTGTGTGGAGTTTACACATTCTCCCCGTGTCTGTGTGGGTTTCCTCCGGGTGCTCTGGTTTCCTCTCACAGTCCAAAGATGTGCAGGTCAGGTGAATTGGCCATGCTAAATTGCCCACAGTGTTAGGTGCATTAGTCAGAGGTAAATAGGTCTGGGTGGGTTACTCCTCGCAGGGTCGGTGTGGACTGGTTGGGCCTGTTTCCACACTGTAGGGAATCTACTCTAATCTAGGAGAAAGTGAGGGCTGGAGATCGAGCTTAAAAATGTGTTGCTGGAAAAGCGCAGCAGGTCAGGCAGCATCCAAGGAGCAGGAGAATCGACGTTTTGGGCATAAGCCCTTCTTCAGGAATCTAATCTAATCAACTGAAATAAGGTGTTGAAACAGACAATCAGCCATAATTGTGGCATGATGGGACGAATGGACTACTCCTGCCCTTATTTACTACACTTCAATGTTTACCTACACATGACTCCAGGCCTACAGCAATGTGGTTGACTCTTCACTCCTGTCTGAAATGGCAGAGTGAGACAGTCAGCTGTATTGATAGACAACAGCCCAGTCATCATCACAAGAGCACACTGCCAGGAGGTGAGCTACCGCTGAGGCAGTCTGTGTTTGAGCAGCTTTTGAGGGAGTTCCAAAACTCTGTCTTAGAAAGAGAAGAACTGAAATCCTTTGTAAAGTTTTATTCAGAATTGATGACCCACCGTGTCACTAATGTCTGGGAGCTTGCTGAGAAACCAGTGGGATTTTGCAGGACCATGTTTGCTGTTTGATGTGGGGGTGTAGAAGCACATTAAAAGGTTAACATTTAGTCAATCTGGGTAAGTAAGTATATCAGCTGCATATATAATAGATTTCATTACTGTTTTAACTTTGCACAGCAACGTCCATTTTTGCTTCTTCAAAACCATGAAATCTCGCACCTTTATCCTTGTCATCAGGACCTGAAATTTCATGTTAACTCCAAGTCTACATCCCTCCCCATGCGGAACTGAAGAGGGCACTTGATGAGGTGTCCGACTCTACAAACAGTCTCGAGACAGAATACCTTGATCAGTGTAGCCAGTGACTTCAACCTGAAGAATGTGCTAGCAAATTCCACAACATGTCTCCCATCCCACCAGAGGTCCAGACATCCTTGACCTTTGCTACACTGCCATCAAAGATGCCTATCACTCCACCCCACTTCCACATTTTGCAAAATCAGATCACATCGCTGTGTCCCTCCTCCTAGCTGACAAGCAGAAACTGAAGTGTTGGTCTCAGGCAACAGAAGGGCTTCTATGGGTCAGTGGACTGGTCCATATTCAAGAACTCAGCGGCCAACCCAAACAAGCATGGCAGTACCATCCCAGACTTCATCAGTAAGTGTGTAGAAGACTACGTGTTGGTGATGTTAATCCGAACGTTCCCCAACCGGAAACCATGGATGAACCGGGAGACCCACTCCCTACTGAAGTCCAGGTGTACAAGTCTAACGAACCATGATCTGTACAGGAAATCCAGGTACTACCTTTGTCAGGCCATCAGAAGCAAACTAAGCATGAGACCCAAACCAACCACACAAACACATGTCAGCTACGGCAGGGCTCGCACGATATAACGGGCCTCAAAAGTTAAATCATGTGGAATCGCTGACAACGCATCACTCCCCGATGAGCTCAGTGCATTCCATGTTCACTTTGAATAGAAGGTCAGTGAAATGATCTCACCTATCCCATCAGCCTCAGGTGCACCTGTACCCACGGTTACCGCCACAGACGTCAGATCTTCTTGAGGGTGAGCCCACGGAGAGAGGCCGGCCTGGAAGGAATCCCCAGCCGTGCACTCAGATCCTGCATGGACCAGCAGGCAGGAGTGTTTGCTGATATCTGCAACCTCTCCCTATGGTGATCTGAAATCCCCATCTCCTTCAAGAAGACCACTCTCATCCCAGAACCAAAGAAAGATCATGCAGCGTGCCTCAATGACTACTGCCTGGTGGCTCTGACCTCCATAGTTATGAAGTGCTTTGAGGGGTTAGTCATGGTTCACATCAACTCCAGCCTACCTGACTGCCTTGATCCCTTGTAATTCACCTACCAATACCTCCACAGCAGATGCTATCTCCATTCTCCTGCACTCATCCCTGGAATATCTGGATAACAAGGATATCAGCTCCACCTTCAACACTACAGTTCCAAAAATCCTCATCTCTAAACTCTGGGATTTAGGTCTCTGCTGCCCCCTATATAACTGGATTCTCGACTTCCTGGCCCACAGACTGCAGTCAGAAAGAGTAGGTAACAATATCTCCTCCACCATAATCCCCAACACCGGTGCCCCCTGTAAGGCTGTGTACTCAGCCCCTTACAATACTCCTACAGAAAGCATCCTATCGAGATGCATCACAGCTTGGTTCGGTAACTGCTCTGCCTAGGACCATAAGAAACTACAGAGAGTGTGAACACAGTCCAGACCATCACACAAACCCAACCTTCCATCCACTGACTCCATCTACACTTCCCACTACCTGGGGAAAGCAGCCAATATCATCAAAGACCCCTCCCACCCCGGTTATACTCTCTCCCACCCTCTTCCATTGGGCAGAAGATACAAAAGTTTGTATACACGTACAAATAGATTAAAGAACAGCTTCTTTCCTGCTGTTATCAGACATCTGAAAGGACCTCTTTAACGTTACCGTTGATCTCTCTCTGCACCGTCTCTGTGGCTGTAACACTATATCCTGCACGCTGTTCTGTTACCCTGATGCACTTGTATAGTATGAGCTCATGTGAAGCACTAACACAACACTTTTCACTGTATCTCTAGTGCATGTGAAAACATAAATCAAATCAAATCAAATCTTGATGAGTTGAGAAGTCAAGAGTTACAGGGAAAAGGCAGGAAAGAGGAATGTTGGATCCAATTGAACAGCAGAGCAGACTCGAGGGGCTGAATGGCCTCCTTCTGTTCCTATATCCTACAGTCTTATGACCTTGGAGAGCTGTAAGTCGAGAGGAGGGTGCAGAGATTGTGAGGGATGATGCCACGGTGTGGTATGAAACCAGAAGTCTCTGCCCACCTGTTCTCCTCTAAGACTCTTTTGCCTCTTCAAGGTTGAGATAATTTGTGCTAATATCTCTAGATGTGGCTTGGAGTCAAATTCAATATTACGTCTCCCAGGTAATGCACCTTGCGACACTTTACTCTACTAAAAGAACTCTATAAATGCAAGTTAGTTTAGTTGTTACTTCTAACTGCCCCATCTTGGGAGGGATCAAACACTGATTTCCAGGGAAAGGTAAGGTGTCAACACAATTTAAAAAGTTGGAAGAGTGGATATTTTCAGGAAACAGTCGCTAAGACGAGCGACAGTGTGTAACCAGCAGCATCAGTCAAAAATACAGTCAAAAATGTGTTTCTTTTCCTAAATGGAGGGGGAAGTAGTCATTAGCCCCGAACCACACTTCCTGTTCACTCCCAGGGTTTCTCCATGTGCTCCCTGGATAATGGGTTAGCAGAGAATGCATTTATCCCCAGGGAAGTGTACAAGGTGAACCCAAAGTACGACAAAACAAAAATGGAACAGGCAGATGTTGCATGTTGTAAACACACATTTTCCATTAGTGACAGACGGGGCAGTCTGCAGCCCAGATTTTTTTTGGATTTATTTTATCTGATTGGAAAAGGTTATCAGGCCAGTTTGGTTAGTCATTCACAAAGTCCTTATGGAGTAGGTTCATCTCCATTTCCGGGATTTCTAGGTTTTAGGATTTACATATTAATGAACTGAAATCTGCAACCCATTCTAAAGATGGAAGACCTAACAGCCTGTCTCCCCAAAGTAGAGGAGTTAAAAATCACACAACACCAGGTGATAGTCCAACAGGTTTATTTGGAAGCACTAGCTTTCAGAGCGCTGCTCCTTCATCAGGTAGTTGTGGAGCAGGATCAAAAGACACAGAATGTATATCAAAAGATTACAGTGTCATGCAACTGAAATGATATATTGAACAATCTAAATTTGTTCAATATATCATTTCAGTTGCATGACACTATAATCTTTTGATATACATTCTGTGTCTTATGATCCTGCTCCACAACCACCTGATGAAGGAGCAGCGCTCTGAAAGCTAGTGCTTCCAAATAAACCTGTTGGACTATCACCTGGTGTTGTGTGATTTTTAACTCCTCTACTTTGGGGAGACAGGCCGCCTACTTGCAGAACGTTTCAGGAAGCACCTCTGGGACACCCGCACCAACCAACCCAACTACCCCGTGGCTGAACACTTTACCTCTCCCTCCCACTCCACCAATAACATGCAAGTCCTTGGCCTCCTCCATCACCAGACCCTGGCTACACGACGCCTGGAGGAAGAGCACCTCGTCTTCCGCCTAGGAACCCTCCAACCACACGGGATGAATGTAGATTTCTCCAGCTTCCTCATTTCCCCTCCCCCCACCTTATCTCAGTCCCAACCCCCGGATTCAGTACCGCCCTCTTGACCTGCAATCTTCTTCCCGACCTCTTCGCCCCCACCCCCTCTCCAGCCTATCACCCTCACCCTCACCTCCTTCCACTTATCGTATTCCCAGCGCCCCTCCCCCAAATTCCCTCCCCCCTACCCTTTATCTCAGCCCGCTTGGCACACCAGCCTCATTCCTGAAGAAGGGCTTATGCCTGAAACGTCGATTCTCCTGCTCCTCGGATGCTGCCTGGCCTGCTGTGTTTTTCCAGCACGACATTTTTCAGCTCTGGTCACCAGCATCTGCAGTCCTCACTTTCTCCTGGTTTTTAACTTTGTCCACCCTGGTCCAACACTGGCACCTCCACATCATCTCCGTTCCAGTTGTATCAGTTGGTTTCAGAGCTTCACTCTGAAAGGTCAATGTTTAACCATGTGTATGTGTTGCTTTGAGTCTTTACATATATGTTTCTGTGTATGTGTGTGTTGTGTATGTATGTGTTTCTCTGTGTGTGTTCTCTGTGTCTATATTTGTTTCTGTCTGTAAATACATGTATTTGTTGTGTGTGTTTTGAGTGCAGGTATACATTTGTTTTGTGTGTCTGTAGCTATATTTATCTGTATGTATTTTCTGTGTGTATGTTTGTTTCAGTCAACATATGTGTGTTTGTATATGTGAATGTTTCTTTGCGTCTATACATTTTTGAGTGTGTATGTGTATTTGTTGCACGTTTTGCTGCATGTGTACTGTTTCTGTGCCTGTGTGTATTTTCTGTGCATATTTATTTCTGCGTATATGTGCATCTAATTGTTGTGTATATGCTTCTACATGTCATAGAGTCATACAGCATGGAAACGGACCCTTCGGTCCAACCAGTCTGACAAACAAGAGTGGATCCAGAATCATTCCCTGTAGAATACTGCTGGTGACAAGCCTCCGAAAAGCTACCCTCCATCACCACTCTCTATCTCCTGCTGTTAAGCCAATTATGTATCCAACTGGCAAGCTCCCCCTGAACCCCATGTGATCTAACTTTATTAATTAGTCTACCATGCAGAACCTTGTCAAAGACTTTGCCAAAGTCCAAGTAGATAACATTTACTGCTCTACCCTCATCAATCTTTTGGTAACTTCCTCAAAAGACTCAGTCAAGTTTGTGAGGCACGATTTCCTTGCACAAAACCATGCTGACTACCCCTGATCAATTTTTGCCTCTCTAAATGTCTATAAATCCTATCTTTTAAAATCACCTCCAACAATTTACCCATAACCAATGTGTATATATATTTCCCCGTTTATGTTCCTTCATGTATATTTGCGTGGGTTCGTGTGTGTGTGTGTGTGTGCGTGTATGTGTGTGTGTGGAGTGTATTTTCTGAGCGTGTATTTGTTTATGTGTTTTGGTGTGCCTTTGAGTTACGTGTTTCTGTGCACACAATTTTTTTTGTTTGGTTTATTCAGTCTGGCCATCATCCTGGTCAGTATTTAATGCCTTTCCGAAGTTGCTAGCAAGGTGGCTTCTTCAACAGCTGCACTCCCTGTGGTGTAAGTGCCCCAACACAGTTTTGTTCTGGGTGGTGTTTCAGCAATGATGTTGCTTGCTAAGCTATTATGGAGGACAGTTCAGAATGAAGCACATTGCTATGGATCTGCAGTCATGTGTAGGCCAGACCAGATATCCTCAACGTAAGCATACAATGTGAACTAAATGGGTTTTATCAACAGTCAGTGGTTTCATGATCATTATCAATGAGACTGGTATGTCATTCCGATTAGTAACAATTCCAGTGACAACAGATAAAAGATATCTTTCTGCAGTCTTTCCCTATGTAAATAATATTCAAACCCTCTATTCTTCCTGCTAAAGTGTGTGACCTCATATTTTCCCATTAAATTCCATCTGCCCAGTTTTCCCACTTGTTTAACCTGGCCATGTCCCTCTGCAGTCTCTTTGCCTCATCCTCACCACCTGCTTTTCCACCTATTTCTGTGTCATCTGCGAGCTTGGCTGTTGTAAATTCACCTTCCTCATCCAAGTCATTAATGTATATTGTAAATAATTGTGGCTCCCGCTGTGATGTCTGTGGCATCCCACTAGTTATTCCTGAAAATGCCTCCCTTATCCCAACTCTGTTTACTACGTGGTGGCTCAGTGGTCAGCACTGTTGCCTCACAGCACCAGGGAGCGGGGTTTGATTCCAGCCTTGGGCAAACTGTAGAGTTTGCACAATCTCCCCTTGTCTGGGTGGGTTTCCTCTGGGTGCTCCGGTTTCCTCTCACAGTCCAAAGATGTGCAAGTTAAGTGGATTGGCTATGGGAATTGCAGGGTTATAGGGATAGGTTTGGTGGGGGTGGATGTGGGTGGGACATTCTTCAGAGGGTCGGTGTGGACTTGACGGGCTGAATGGCCTACCTCCACACTGTAGGGTTCCTATTAGTTACCCAATCCTCTATCTATGCTAACAGACATCCTACAACACCGTGAGCTGTTATTAAGTAGCCTAATGTGTGCCTCCTTATCATGCACCTTCTAGAAATCCAAACACATTCCACCCACTGCTCTCCTTTACAGTGTGTGTCCTGCTTGCTAAATCCTCAAAGAATTCAACTAAATTTGTCAGGTGTGACTGGCCCTTCTTGGAGCCATACTGATTGAACTTGATCAATATTATGTATTTTTCAACACTTTGCTTTACATCCTGTGTTATCGACTCGAACATTTTTCTAATATCAGATGTTAAGCTAATTATCTTTCTTCATCTCCTTCCCTTTTGACACTTAATGGTAAAGTCCTGGGGAGTGTGAGTGAACAAACAGACCTCGGAATGCACATTCACAAATACTTGAGCATGGAGTCGAAGGGAGACAGGAATAATGAATAAGGAGTTTGATACTCTTGCCTTTAATGGTCAGGACATTGAATACAGGAGTTGGGAGGTCATGTTGCGGCTGTACAGGACACTGGTTAGGCCACTTTTGCAATACAAACCGAAAGAACAGCGGATGCTGTAAATCAGAGACAAAAATAAAAGTTGCTGGAAAAGCACAACAGGTCTGGCAACATCTATGGAGAGAAATCAGAGTTAATGTTTCAGGTTAAGTGACCCTTCCTCAGAACATGTGTTTTGAGGAACGGTCACCGGACCTGAAAGGTTAACTCTCATTTCTCACCACAGATGCTGCCAGACCTGCTGAGCTTTTCCAGCAATTTCTGTTTTGGGCACTTTTGGAATACTGCTGTCAATTCCATAAGACCATAAGACCATAAGACATAGGAGTGGAAGTAAGGCCATTCGGCCCATCAAGTCCACTCCGCCATTCAATCATGGCTGATGCGCATTTCAGCTCCACTTACCAGCGTTCTCCCCGTAGCCCTTAATTCCTCGAGACAACAAGAATCTATCAATCTCGGCCTTGAACTGGACTTCATTGAGTTGTAGAA
>NC_057714.1:114813182-114818555 GCF_004010195.1 Chiloscyllium plagiosum | reverse complement strand
GCTGGACACGTTCCAGTGCCAGTCTGTCCTTCCTGGGGTGTGGGGACCAAAACTGGACACAGTACTCCAAATGGGGCCTAACCAGAGGTTTATAAAGTCTTAGTAGTACATCTCTGTTTTTATATTCCAACCCTCTTGAGATAAGAGACAACATTGCATTTGCTTTCTTAATCACGGACTCAACCTGCATGTTTACCTTTAGAGACTCCTCGACGTGCACTCCCAGATCCCTTTGTGCTTTGGCTTTATTAATTTTCTCACCATTTAGTAAGTAGTCTATGCTTTTATTCTTTTTGCCAAAGTGCAAGACCTCGCACTTGCTCACGTTAAATTCCATCAGCCATTTCCTGGGCCACTCTCCCAACCTGTCTAGATCCTTCTGTAGCCTTTCCACTTCCTCAGTACTACCTGCCTGTCCACCTCACTTCGTATCATCGACAATCTTCGCTAGAATGCCCCCGGTTCCCTCATCCAACTCATTAATATATAATGCGAACAGCTGTGGCCCCAGCACCGAACCCTGCGGGACACCGCTCGTCACCGGCTGCCATTCTGAAAAAGAACCTTTTATCCCAACTCTCTGCCTTCTGTTAGACAGCCAATCCTCAATCCATCCCAGCAGCTCACCTCGAACACCATGGGCCCTCACCTTGCTCAGCAGCCTCCCGTGTGGCACCTTATCAAAGGCCTTTTGAAAGTCTAGATAGACCACATCCACTGGGTTTCCCTGGTCTAACCTACTTGTTACCTCTTCAAAATTCCGATCTCCCTGCTATAAGAAAGATATTGCAAAACTTGTAAAGATGCATAAAAGATTTACAATGGTGTTGCCAGGGTTGGAGGGTTTGAGCTACAGGGTGATGCAGAATAGGATGGGGCTATTTTCCTCGAGCAAGGAAGGTTGAGGGGTGACCTTATGGAGGTTTATAAACTCATGAGGATCATGGATAGGGTAAATATTCAAGGCCTTTTTCCAAGGGTAGGGGAGTACAGAACTAGAGGGCATAGGTTTAGGGTGAGAGTGGGAAGATTTAAAAGGGATCTAAGGGGCAACGTTTTCACATAGAGGGTGGTGCATGTATGGAATGAGCTGCCAGAGGAAGTGGTGGAGGCTGGTACAATTACAACATTTAAAAGGCATTTGGATGGGTCTATGAAAAGGAAGGGTTTAGAGGGATATGGGTCAAGTGCTGGCAAATGGGACTAGATTAATTTAGGATATCTAGTCGGCATGGATGAGTTAGACCGAAGGGTCTGTTTCCGTGCTGTACAGCTCTATGACCCTATTTTGAATAAAGGGGCTACAGGGGCAGTTTTCCAATCCTCTGGGACTTTTCCAGGATCTAAGATTATAACCAGTACATCCCACTATATTGTAGCTCTTCCTTGAAAACCTGAGGTTGCAAGCCATCAGGGTCAGGGGACTTATCAGTCTTTAGCTTAGCTTCCCTGGCACCTTTTTTCTTGTAATAATTATTACATTTATTTCTTTCATAGGGACCATAATCCTTTGATTATTTTGTTATTGTGGAATGCTATTAATGTCCTCTAATGATCTAAAGTATTTATTCAGCTCCTCTGTCATTTCCTAGTTCCCCATTATCATTTCCCCAGCCTCATCCTCTAAGAAAGTGCTCCTGACCTCTTCAGTTTCAAGGCACACTTCAAAGAGACAAACAATTGTATGGCCCACCAACTTTTTCAGCTGAATTGATTGCCTACAAGCATCATATCTACTCACATTTACTACAGTTATTGTCTTACTAGTGAGGATCGCAACAGAGTGCGTGCAACAAGCCAAAATAATTCAAAAGCGTTAATGTTTCAAATACGTCAATGGAAAAATGCACCATCTTTGATTGGGAGTTGAGACACCTTTTCAAAATCTGCTCAATTCACCTACTTTTAACTCCCCATCAACAATGGATCAGAGTAAAACACAGTGTAGAGTAAATTGCAATTACCCGGGTTCAAGGGGAACCTGGCCCTGACAGTGGGAGCGCAGCTTTTGATCAAGGGTGGGTTTGGTGAGAGGGCCACTCACAAATCTTGCTCCATTGACACGCGCTCCCTCCCTCCTGTTGCTGTCCATGCTCACAATCTTACAGTCGTGAGATAATGATAGTTGCCTTTACCCTAGGGTGGGGATTCAAGGCTAGGGAGCATGTTGTTAAGGTGAGAGGAGAGAGATTTAATAAAGGCATGAGGGGCAAATCTTTTACACGGAGGGTGGTTCGAGTGTGGAATGAATTGGTGGATGTGGGTACAATTATAACCTGTAAAAGACATTTGGAAGGAATGAATAGGAATGGTTTGGAGGGATATGGGGCAGGAGCAGGCAAGAGGGACAAGATTAGTTTGGGATTATGGTCAGCGTGGACTGATTGGGATGAAGGGTCTGTTTCCGTTCTGTATGACTCTATGACAGGGGGATAGAAACCTATGGAAGGAGTCAGAGGGAGGCAAATCAGGGACAAGAACAATTGACAGAAAAGGGAATAAGAGAAATGTTTAGCAGAGCATTCAAAAGCCAGTATCCAACAATGCAACAGTAAAACGATAGTGGGAATGGGACAAGGAATGATAAAAAGACCACCCTGAAGGCTTTGTGCCTGAAACCACAGAGCACTCAAAATAAAGTGGATGAATTGACCATGCAAAACAATGTAAATGGCTGTGCTTTAATAGGGATAATGAGTACATGGCTACAGGGTGACCAGTGATGGGAACTGAGGAACCAGGAATAAAGGAAACGGCAGTGGAGTTGCATTACTAGGTCAATAGGATACAATTACAATATTCTGAATTAGAATCCCGACAGTGTGGAAACAAGCTCTTTGGCCCAACAAGTCCACTCTGACCCTCTGAAGAAGAACCCACCCAGACCCACTCCCCTACCCCATATTTACCACGACTAAATACAGCCCTGAACACTATGGGCAATTTAGCGTGGCCAATTCACCCTAACCTGCACATCTTTGGATAGTGAGGGGGGGAAAGCCGGACCACGCAGAGGAAGCCCACGCAGACACGGGGAGAATGTGCAAACTGATCGAACCTGGGTGGCTGGCGCTGTGAGGCAACAGTGCTGAGCACTGAGCCACTGCGCTGTGAGGAAAGATTTTCGCTCATCGAGTGTAGACTCTCTGTAGGTGCACTTGAGAAATATCAAAGGGTAAGAAACATGAGTGGGAGTGACATGTAGACCACCAAACCATAGTGCTGGTGTTGGGATTGACATTAAATTTGAGATCTGAGTTGCATACAGTGTGACAATGCTGTTCCTTTAACAAGATTATATTGTCCTTGGATTTCTTTTTCAGAGGGGTTATAAAGGCAGAGGTTCCAATACGTCTGGAAATATCTACTTAAAAAACCTTTCAAGTGTTTTTTTTTAAACTGTTGTACAATGAAAAGGGAATGGCCAGTTCTCCCAATTCAGGGTTTGGTTTAGTTTGAGCAAGCTGTTTGTTTGCAGTTTCTGGTCAAGCTTTAGCTGGGAACCAAGGAAACAGCTCCACGCAGATCCTCTCTCTCTGTCTGACATCTCTGGCCTGTGTTTGAATTTATCTTTTTGCCAAGGGGTGTGCCTATAGGATGCTGCAGGAAATCAGAATAGCTTTGTTAAATTGCATTTTTGTGTCAGTTGGATTTTCAAATAGTTATGTTATTCTAAATTTGGTTTTAATTTGTACATGTGTATATAAGCTTTGTTTTGTTTAAAAATAGGTGATTGGTCTGGCTGCATCACTCCTGGAATATCCGCTTTACACCTGCTTAAGACAACTAGAAATGTTAGGTTAACTTCTTGAAATGTTTTCAGGGGGTCTGGCCTAGTCCAAACCAACAGGAAAGGAACATCTGTAATTATAGGTGACTTCAATCTGCATATAGATTGGGCGAATCAAATTAGTCAGAATACCATAAAGGAAGAATTCCTAACAATGTATACAGAATAGTTTTCCGGACCAATACATTGAGAAATCAGCTGGAGAATGGACCATCTTCAACTGGTGTATTGTGCAATGAGAAAAGATTAACTGGTAATGTAATTGTGAGAGACCCCTTAGGGATCAGTGACCATAAAATGATAGAACTCTTCATCAAAATGGAGGGTGAGGTAGTTGATTCTGAGACGAGGGGCCAGAATCTTAAAAAGGGAAACTGCAATGGTATGAGGTGTGAGCTGGCTCTGATGGATTGGGAAATGTTACTGAAAGGAATGGCAGTTAGCAGGCAATGGTAAACACTCAAAAAGTGAAAAACAGTGTCCCTATCATGGCTGATGAGGGAAGGTAGGGATAGTGTTAGATGCAAAGATGAGGAGTACAAATTGGTAAGAAAATAGCAACAGACCTGAGGATTGGCAACAATTTGGAAGTCAGCAGAGGTGGATCAGAGGATTAAGAAGGGAAAAAGAGAGTATGACAGTAAGCTGGTGAGGAACGTAAGAACTGGCTGTAAAAGCTTCTATTGATAATGCAAAGTGAGAAGAATTAATGAAAACTAATGTAGATCGGTACAGTCAGAAATGATGGAATTTAAATGGAGAACAAAGAAATGACTGACAAACTAAATTCATACTTCACTTCTGTCTTCAGAAAGGAGGATATGAATAAATTACTAGAAATGATGGACAACACAGGGCTTAGTGAGAGGGAGAAACAGTATTCATTGGGCTCAGTGGTTAGCTCTGCTGCCTCACAGCACCAGGGTCCCAGGTTCAATTCCCTCCTCAGGTGACTGACTGTGGAGTTTGTACATTCTCCCTGTGTCTGCATGGGTTTCCTCCGGGTGCTCCGGTTTCCTCCCACAGTCCAAAAATGAGCAGGTTAGGGTGAATTGGCCATGCTAAATTGTCCGTAGTGTTAGATGAAGGGGAATGGGTCTGGGTGGGTTGCTCTTCAGGGGATCGGTGTAGACTTGGGCCGAAGGGCCTGTTTCCACACTGTAAGTAATCTAATCTAATCTAAACATAGACCAGTGAGTCTGAAGTTAGTATTGGGGAAGATGCTAGAGTCATTATCAAGGATTTTATAGCAGAGCACTGAGGAAACAGTAGGTAAAAACAAGGAATGCAGGTGCTGGAAACCAGATTCTGGATTAGTGGTGCTGGAAAAGCACAGCAGTTCAGGCAGCATCCGAGGATCAGGAAAATTGACGTTTCGGGCAAAAGCCCTTCATCAGGAATACAGGCAGAGTGCCTGAAGGGTGGAGAGATAAATGAGTTTACCAGTTTTTACCTGTTTTTACCTCTTTTTATCTAGATAGACAAAGTCTTTTCCCTGGGGTCGGGGAGTCCAGAACTAGAGGGCATAGGTTTAGGGTGAGAGGGGAAAGATATAAAAGAGACCTAAGGGGCAACTTTTTCAC
>NC_057714.1:114803175-114811005 GCF_004010195.1 Chiloscyllium plagiosum | reverse complement strand
CTATCACCTTCATCCCCACCCCCATTCACCCATTGTACTTTTTGCTACCTTCCCCCACCCTCCTCTCATTTATCTCTCCACCCTTCAGGCACTCTGCCTGTATTCCTGATGAAGGGCTTTTGCCCGAATCATCGATTTTCCTGGTCCTCGGATGCTGACTGAACTGCTGCACTTTTCCAGCACCGCTCTAATCCAGAAACTGAGGAAACAGTAGTAGAATCAGCAAGTCAGTGTGGATTTACAAAAGGGAAACTGCTTGATAAATCTACTGGAATTCTTCAAAGATGCCGCAAGGAGAATAGATTGGGGGAGCTAGTGAATGTGGTTTATTTGAACTTTCAGGAGGCTTAGACAAAGCCCCTATTAAGAGATTAATGTGTAAAATTAAAGTGCTTGGGATTGGGAGTAGTGCATTGAGATGAATAGAAAATTGGTTAACAGACAGGAATCAAAGCATAGATGAGTTTTTCTGAATGGCAGGCAGTAACGAGTCGGGTATTGCAAGGATCGGTACTCGGACCGTAGCTTTTTACAACATATGTTAATGATTTAGATGAGATAACTACCTTCATCCCCTCCCCCACTCACCCATTGTACTCTCTCCCCACCCCCACCCTCCTCTAGCTTATCTCTCCACCCTTCAGGCTCTCTGCCTTTATTCCTGATGAAGGGCTTTTGCCCGAAACGTCGATTTCGCTGCTCGTCGGATGCTGCCTGAACTGCTGTGCTCTTCCAGCACCACTGATCCAGAATCTGGTTTCCAGCATCTTCAGTCATTGTTTTTACCACCTAAATGTAATATCTCACAATTTGAAGATGACACACAGCTAGGTGGAAGGTGAGCTGTGAGGAGGATGCTGAGCTTTTGCAATGTGATTTGGACAAGCTGAGTGGGCAAATGCGTAGTAGACACAATATAGTGTGGATAAACCTGTGGTTAACCACCATGGTAGCATAAACAGTAAGGCAGATTATTATTTGAATGGCTGTAAATTGAGAGAGGGGAATGTTCAACATGCACAGTCACTGAAATTCAGGAGACAGGAAAGAAGGCAAATGTATGTGGCCTTCATAGTGAGAGGATGAGTACAGGAACAAAGACATTTTGCTGCAATTATACAGGGCCTGGAATTATACTTTTTAATTGAGGTCTCCTTATCTGTTGCTCTTGAGGGAGTGCAATAAAGGTTTACCAAATTAATGTGGGACTGACGCACGAGGAGAGGTTGAGTCGGTTAGAATTGTATTCACTGGAGTTTAGAAGAGTGAGGAGAGATCTCATAGAAACATGTAAAATTCTAACAGGACTAGAAAGGTTAGATGCAGGAAGAATGTTCTTGATAATGGGGGGAGTCCAGAAGCAGAGGTCACAGGTCAAGTGTATGAGGTAAATCTTTTAGGGAAACAAAATAGCGGAAGGAAAGGAGTGTGGGTCTTGCAGCTGCTCCTGAGTTTGGAGGTTTCTCTTGTGATTTTCCTCTGGGTTTTCTGGAGCGGAAACAGAATTTTGTTTTTCCACAGTCCAAACAAAACATGAGGAAGGAGAGATGGGATGACACGGAGTGTGTGGGAGAGGCCTGTTCCACATGTTGGTCGAGGTTTTGCAATGACTCCAGAGAGAGGTTTTTTTTTGTTGCTTGCATGAAATTCGGAATATTGGCCTTTTCAACTTGTTTTCTTGAGGTTTCGAGAGGAGCAGTTGAAACAACGACAGGGATCAGGGGTCAAACCTTCCTTTACCCAGATTTGTGAGCTGATTGAGGAGGAGGAGGCTGTTTTCAGCAAAGTGCTGGATTTTTAAGATTTTAAATATTAGGCGTTTTTTTTTCTTTTTTTGCATGGTTAAAATTAAAAGCTGTAGGTCAGGGAAGAATAGGGTTTTTTAAAAAAAAACGTTCTTATTAGAGCTTTTTCTCATGAACTTACAGAACATAGCTTTTTTAAAAGTTCTCCCAGCACAGTGTGTCAGCAGCAATCCATCTACAACCACTGGATTGGAGAAAAATGTGGGCATTTTTAGGCAAACCTAAGGGCACAAATTTTTAACGGACCCTTCTGGCAGGCCCCTCCTGTCTGCCCCTCCTGACAGATGTGGGAGATCAGGGAACAGTTGACTGTCCCTGAAGACCATGTTTGCAGGAGATGTGTTTGGATCTGTCTCACATCAGGCCATTTGGAGTGGCTGGAGGGGCAGTTGGAGTCACTGAGGAGCATACAGGAGGCACAGCATGTGATGGTTAGTAGATGGTCACGTCACAGGTTCAGTCAGAAAGATGGGTGACTGTCAGGAGAGGTAGGAAGGTAGTGCAGGAGTCTCCTGTGGCGATCTCTCTCTCAAACAGATAGACCATTTTGGATTTGTTGAAGGGGATAGTCTGTCAGATGGAAATAAAAGTGATAGCCAGATTTTGGGCACCAAGAATGAATCTTACGTTAAGCGGGATTTATTAATGTGTAAAAGAGTAATGGAATGAATTGAAATTGAATGAACATTACTATCACTTGCACTTGAACGATATCACTTACATCACCAACTCATGCATAAGATACTTAAGTATTTGATATAACATAGAAAAAATAATAAATAAAAAAGTCCAGCATAAGGATACAAAGTACTCAATTTACAGTCTTTGCACCCCAGACCACACCTGACCCAGTCTCCAGACCGCACCGGGCCCATTCTCCAGACCGCACCGGGCCCAGTCTCCAGACCGCACCAGGCCCAGTCTCCAGACCCCACCGGGCCCATTCTCCAGACCGCACCGGGCCCAGTCTCCAGACCGCACCAGGCCCAGTCTCCAGACCACACAGGGCCTAGTCTCCAGACCGCACTGGGCCCAGTCTCCAACCGCACCGGGCCCAGTTTCCAAACCGCACCGGGCCCAGTCTCCAGACCGCACCGGGCCCAGTTTCCAGACCGCACAGGGCCTAGTCTCCAGATCGCACCGGGCCCAGTCTCCAGACCGCACCGGACCCAGTCTCCAGACCGCACCAGGCCCAGTCTCCAGAGCACACCGGGCCCATTCTCCAGACCGCACCGGGCCAAGCCTCCAGGCTGCACCGGGCCCAGTTTCCAGACTGCA
This sequence comes from Chiloscyllium plagiosum, assembly GCF_004010195.1. Taxonomy (NCBI): domain Eukaryota; kingdom Metazoa; phylum Chordata; class Chondrichthyes; order Orectolobiformes; family Hemiscylliidae; genus Chiloscyllium; species Chiloscyllium plagiosum. The sequence continues at coordinate 114,807,922 of NC_057714.1, read as the reverse complement.
CTGAGCCGAGTCTCCAGACTGCACCAGGCCCAGTCTCCAGTCCGTACCAGGCCCAGTCTCCAGACCGCACTGGGCCCAGTTTCCAGATTGCAACAGGCCCAGTCTCCAGACCACACCGGGCCTAGTCTCTAGACTGCACTGGGCCGAGCCTCCAGACTGCACCGGGCATAGTCTCCAGACTTCACTGGACCCCGTCTCTCAACCAGAGCAGGCCCAGTCTCCAGACTGCACTGGGCCCAGTCTGCAGGCAGCACCAGGCCAAGTCTCCAGACTACACTGGGCCAAGTCTCCACCAATTTCTGCACCTGTTTGAGGTTACCATGAAGGACTCTCCTTCTCAACCTCTTCCCTCACCTGACAATGTGGTGACCCTGAGGTTAAACCCCCACCAGTTGTCACTCTCTGATGAGACTATGGGAACCTTTTGCTCATGTCATTCTTATAGCTAAGAAGGTATTTGTGGGTACAAGAGAGAAGTTGGAGACTTAAAGATAAACTAAGTACTTACTTTTACATTAAAGATTAGAAATACTTACCAAAACTGCTCACCAATCTACTGTTTTCTTTAGGAAAAACATAAACTCATTCCTTCCTCTGCTGAATCCCTTCAGACACTGACCTCCAGCACTCTCCTGTAAATCATGGGTTCAAATCCCACCATGGCAGATGGTGGAATTTGAATTCAATAAAAATCTGGAATTAAGAGTCTAATGATGACTCAGTGGTTAGCACTGCTGCCTCACAGCGTCAGGGACCCGAGTTCGATTCCAGCCTCGGGCGACTGTCTGTGTGGAGTTTGCACATTCTCCCCTTGTTTACATGGGTTTCCTCTGGGTGCTCTGGTTTCCTCCCACGGTCCAAAGATGTGCAGGTTAGATGAATTGGCTGTGCTAAATTGCCCATAGTGTTAAGTGCATTAGTCAGGGGTAAATGTAGGGAAATGGGTCTGGGAGGGTTACTCTGCAAAGGGTCAGTGTGAACCTGTTGGGCCAAATGGCCTGTTTCCACACTGTAGGGAATATAATCATGCTTTCATTGTCAGAAAAATCCATCTGGTTCACTAATGTCCTTTCAGGAAGGAAACTGCCGTCCTTACCTGGTCTGGCCTACATGTGACTCCAGTCCCACAGCAATGGGGTTGACTCTTAACTACCCTCTGGGACGGGCAATAAATTCTGGTCTCGCCAGTGATGCCTCATCCCATGAAAGAATAAAAATAGTCACAGTAAGATGGCTACTTACATGTGTGCCCAACAGAAAAGCCCTTTCAGGAGCAAGTTAACTAGTTTCAACTGGTTCTTAATTAGGCTGCTCTTTCAATGCACCCCTTAAAAATTATAGAAATCTAAAACGGCACAAATTAAAGTCCTGGACACTTTCTTACCCGGTAAATGCACACACTCAGTCCAAGACCTGAACTGAATTTATGCGCTGACCCAATGGAAAGGGCCTAGCTGAGTGATAACAGGCCGTACCTCTGACGGTGTAGCACTCCACCTGTACTGCACTGGAGCTGTCAGCATGGTTAACACTTCTGCAGGAGGTCTGGGATCCACAACCTTCTGAGTCAGAAGCAAGAGTTTCTTTAATTCAAAAACTATACTTTGTTCACGAAAATATCTTTAGAGACATATATAGTCACTGAAGCAGTTCGGGTACAGTACGGTGGCATATGAAGGAACAAACATTGGAGTTTGACTCTATCCAACAAACAAATTTAGATTATATTTACATATATTTGAGTGTCGGAGGGACCGATAACAACAGCCTCCTATTTACCTTCAGCAGAAGCAGCTCAGACTGTCCTCTCTGTACCTTGGTGGAAGCTGCCCCATGCTTTAGTGCTGGACCTTGGAAGGTGCCAGTCTGCAACACTCCGTAGGTGTCAACTCCTTGCTCTGATTTCGGGCAGACTGAACAGCATCTTTCACCAAGTTTATAGCCTTCTAGGCGCAGTTGATGCTTGTCTCTGTGTGCGGACAGGGAGCATAGAGTCCTGTGTCATGGAGCTACTCAGAAACAACAGTATGGACCCACTAAACCAGAGTCATCAATGTGTTTGCTTTTAACATGGAATCCAAAGCTGGAGTTAGCAGGCCACAATACTTTTGTAGGTGTGGGTTGATTGACTAGCCAGCATTCTGACACCTTCTCTTTAAACCCTGTATTCAACATTCTGAGGGGTATTGTTGAAATGTAACTTCTGCTTCACTAGTTTGATGAGAGAAAGATGAATACTTGTGCAGAGCATAACTACGGGTTATTTTACACAGGCAAAAGTGAGGACAGCAGATGCTGGAAACCAGAGTTTAGATCAAAGTGGTGCTGGAAAAGCACTGCATCCGAGGAGCAGGAAAATCGACGTTTCGGGCAAAAGCCCTTCATCAGGAATAGAGATTCCTGATGAAGGGCTTTTGCCCGAAACATCGATTTTCCTGCTCTATTTTACACAGGCACGGGTTTTTACTCTGTATCCCCCAGTTCAGGCTTTCGATATCATTCGTAAATGTTGTATGGAGCAGTGCCGACCCCATAGCTGTCTGCGATTTTAAAACAATGTGGTAAAAAGGTTGTCAGTTGGGGGAGGGGACCGTTGATCAAAGGTAGGGCAAGGAGTAAGAAGCAGTGTCATTGAGATAAAAGCCTCGGTTGCAGACAAACAGTTGTTACTGGCCCATCCCGGACATCAAGTAGAAAGTCACTAATACATGGGGCAACGTACAATTCTCTCATGTAGGGGTTCTCTTCAGAGCCACTTTGTGACATTTATAACACAATAGCTAGAATTCCAGTACCATCAGACAACACATCAACTATCTGGCTCATTGGCTCCTGAGAAGCTTCTGGAAGTTTATTGCTAACTCCAGTCATGTGATTAAAGCAGCCATCTTTCATGGACTGTTAAATATGTTTTAAAAATGATTAAATTTATAAAGATATGCATTAAAGCTGGTTGTTAATCCATTTGTGACTAACCGCTGCAGTCCACCTGCTGTGGGTTGACCCACAATGCCCTTAGGGAGGGAATTCCCAGGATTTTGACCCAGTGACAGGGAAGGAACGATGATATATTTCCAAGTCAGGATGGTGAGTGGCTGGGAGGGGAACTTGCAGGGGGTGTCAGTTCTCATCTATCCACATTTTATTTATCGTGGTAGAGGTTACGGCTTTGCAAGGTGCTGCCCAAGGAGCCCGAGGGAACCACGCAGTGCACCTTGTAGCTGGTACACACTGCTGCCATTACACATCGGCAGTGGAGGGAGTGGATGTTTAAACAATGGATGAGTCATGGTTGAGGGAAGACTCTTGGCCACAACACCAGAGCATGCCTCTTCAAATCATGTCAAGGTGTTTCTAAGGTCGACCTGTACTGACAGGCAGTCTCAGAACAGAATCTCTGATGGTTCAGCACATTCTCACTTATAATGTTGGAGGGTCACTCTACACAATCTCCTGAGTTTTCAGTTTGGACATAATCTGTGAAATTATCTCTCACCTAAATGTGGTCTTACACACATCTTTATGTGGTTGGGTGCAAGGACACAATAGTGCGAATATTAATGATACAACATTGAAATAGCTAGGAGTGAGTGCAAAATCATAATGGACAATGATACAGGCAATCAAGAACAGGAAATAAGAATGGACCCTGGGATATCAGCAACATGCGATATCAGGAGTGTTAGGATATCAGCAGCCTACAATATCAGCAGTGTGGGATATCAGCAGTGTGGGATATCAGCAGCGAGGAATATCAGCAGCGTGGGATCTCAGCAGTGTGGAATATCAGCAGCATGGAATATCAGCAGTGTGAAATATCAGCAGTGTGGGGTATCATCAGTGTGGGATATCAGCAGCGTGAGACATCAGCAGTGTGGGATATCAGCAGCGTGGAATATCAGCAGCGTGGGATATCAGCAGTGCGGGATATCAGCAGCATGGAATATCAGCAGTGTGGGATATCAGCCATGTGGGATATCAGCAGCCTACAATATCAGCAGTGTGGGATATCAGCAGCGAGGAATATCAGCAGCGTGGGATCTCAGCAGTGTGGAATATCAGCAGCATGGAATATCAGCAGCATGGAATATCAGCAGTGTGGGGTATCATCAGTGTGGGATATCAGCAGCGTGGGATATCAGCAGTGTGGGATATCAGCAGCATGGAATATCAGCAGCATGGTATATCAGCAGCCTAGAATATCAGCAGCATGGAATATCAGCAGTGTGGGGTAACATCAGTGTGGGATATCAGCAGCATGGGATATCAGCAGCCAGGGATATCAGCTGTGTGGGATATCAGCAATCTGGCATATCAGCAGCCTGGGATTTCAGCAGTCTGGGATATCAGCAGCCTGGGATATCAGCAGTGTGTGAAATCAGCAGCCTGGGATATCAGCAGCCTGGGATATCAGCAGTGTGGGATTTCAGCAGCCTGGGATATCAGCAGTGTGGAATATCAGCAGTGTGGGGATATCAGCCACGTGGAATATCAGCAGCCTGGGATATCAATAGTGTGGAATATCAACAGTGTGGGATATCAGCAGCCTGGGATAGCTGCAGTGTGGGATATCAGTAGTGTTGGGATATCAGCAGTCTGGGATATCAGCAGCATGGGATATCAGCAGTGGGCAATATCAGCAGTGTTGGGATATCAGCAGTGTGGGATATCAGCGGCCTGAGATATCAGCAGTGTTGTATATCAGCAGTGTGGTATATCAGCAGCTTGGTATATCAGCAGTGTGGGA
>NC_057714.1:114794228-114802675 GCF_004010195.1 Chiloscyllium plagiosum | reverse complement strand
TACATCAAAAAGAAATAGAATCCCTACAGAATGGAAATAGGCCATTCAGCCCCTCAAGTCCACACTGACCTTTTCAAAGAGCATCGCATCCAGACCCACTCCATTACCCTATCCCAGCATTTCCCCATGGCTAATCTACCCTAACCTGCACATCCCTGGACACTATGAGTAATTTCCCATGGCCAATCCAACCTAACCTGCACATCCCTGGACATTATGGGCAATTTCCTATGGCCAATCCACCGAACCTGCACATCCCTGGACACTATGAGCAATTTCCCATGGCCAATCCACCCTAACCTGCACATCCTTGGACACCGTGGGCAATTCCCCTTGGCTAATCTACCCTAACCTGCACATCCCTGGACACTATGAGCAATTTCCCATGGCCAGTCTCCCTAACCTGCACATCCTTGGACACTGTGGGCAATTTCCCATGGCTAATCTACCCTAACCTGCACATCATGGGCGGCACGGTGGCACAGTGGTTAGCTCTGTTGCCTCACAGCGCCAGAGACCCGGGTTCAATTCCCACCTCAGGCGACTGACTGTGTGGAGTTTGCACGTTCTCCCCGTGTCTGCGTGGGTTTCCTACGGGTGCTCCGGTTTCCTTCCACAGTCCAAAGATGTGCAGGTCAGGTGAATTGGCCATGCTAAATTGCCCGTAGTGTTAGGTAAGGGGTAAATGTAGGGGTATGGGTGGGTTGAGCTTCGGCGGGTCGGTGTGGACTTGTTGGGTCGAAAAGCCTGTTTCCACACTGTAATGTAATGTAATCTAATCTAATCTCTGGACACTATGAGCAATTTCCCATGGTCAATCCACCCTAACCTGCACATCTCTGAACACTACGGGCAATTTTCCATGGAGAAAGTGAGGACTGCAGATGCTGGAGATCAGAGCTGAAAATGTGTTGCTGGACCTGCACATCCCTGGACACTATGAGCAATTCCCATAGCCAATCCACCCTAACCTACACATCCCTGGACACTATGAGCAATTTCCGATGGCTAATCCACCCTAACCTGCACATCCCTGGACACTATGGGCAATTTCCCATAGCCAATCCACCCTAACCTACACATCCCTGGACACTATGAGCAATTTCCCATAGCCAATCCACCTAACCTGCACATCCCTGGATACTATGAGCAATTTCCCATGGCTAATCCACCCTAACCTGCACATCTTTGGACACTATGAGCAATTTCCCATGGCTAATCTACCCTAACCTGCACATCCCTGGACACTATGGGCAATTTCCCATGGCTAATCTACCCTAACCTGCACATCTTTGGACACTATGAGCAATTTCCCATGGCCAATCCACCCTAACCTGCACATCTTTGGACACTATGGGCTGTGGGAGAAACCACAGCCCCAAAGGGGACCCACACAGACAGAACGTGCAAACTCCACATAGTCAGCAGAGGCTGGGATCGAACCTAGGTCCATAGTACTGTGAGCCACCGTGCTGCCCACTTACGTGTCTAACTGTTAAGTCTTTTATTGTAACGTATACTTGTCGAGGCCTGTACTAAAGGCTTGGTTCACTGACTGGTGATTGAAAACCTGTCAGCGTAGGCCGGATTCACAATTAGGTCAGGGGTTGGTGAGCTGGGTACTTTTTCACCTGTGTTCCGTGATGGTGTGTGGGCATTGTTGGCAATTCCAGCATTTATTGCCCATCCCTAATTGCCCTTCAACTGAGTGATTTGCTCAGGCCTTTTCAGAGGGTCAGTTAAGAGTCAGCCCCGTTGCTGTGTGTCTGGAATCACATGTAGGCCAAACCAAATGAGGATGTCCTTCCCGAAAGGACATTAGTGAACCACATGGAATTTTAAGCATCAATCGACATTAGTCCGAGTCACTAATATGTAGGTCAGCTTTAAAACAGTCAAGATTTTTATTCATTTCATCTAAATTCTGTCTGGAGAGATTTGAACAGCTGTTCCTAAAAAATTAGCCAGGGCCTCTGGATTACAAATGATCGCTCAGTGGCTCTGTGAGTAAATATAATGGTGCTGCAAGCGTTAATGCTTGAGCTACACTAAGCTCCATCCAGTAAAAGACGTGTGAACAGCTACATGGATAGGAAATGGGTATGGACCAAATGCATGCAAATGGGACTCAGTCAGATCAGGAAACCTCATCGGTGATGGGGGCTGGGGTTGGGTCTGAGCATATATTCAAGTCAGTTCGATGTTTAATGTGGTTCGGCCACTGTTGGAATATCGCATGCAACTCCAGTCTCCTTCCTATCGGAAAGATGTTGTGAAACTTGAAAGGGTTCAGAAAAGATCTAGAAGGACGTTGCATGGGTTGGAGGATTTGAGCTACAGGGAGAGGCTGAACAGGCTGGGGCTGTTTTCCCTGGAGTGTCAGAGGCTGAGGGGTGACCTTATAGAGGTTTATAAAATCATGAGAGGCATGGATAGGGTAACTAGGCAAAATAATTTCCCTGGGGTGGGGGAGTCCAGAACTAGAGGGCATAGGTTTAGGGTAAGAGGGGAAAGATATAAAAGAGACCTAAGAGGCAACTTTTTCACTCAGAGGGTGGTATGTGTATGGAATGAGCTGCCAGAGGAAGTGGTGGAGGCTGGTACAATTGCAACATTTAAAATGCATTTGGATGGGTATGTGAATAGGAAGGGTTTAGAGGGATATGGGCCGGGTGCTGACAGGTGGGACTAGATTGGGTTGGGGTATCTGGGTTGGGTTGGACCGAAGGGTCTGTTTCCGTGCTGTACGTCTCTATGACTCTGTGACAAGGAAGTGAAGGGTTATGGGGGTGGGGTGGGGAGAGGCAGGAAAGTGAAGTGGAGACCACAATCTGATCAGTCGGGATCTTACAGAATGGCCTACTCCTGCTCTGATTTCTAACAGTCTTATGAATAATGTACTGATTGGATTAATGAAAGATACTGAGGGAGGAGCTCCCAGTGGGGTATAAACCTGTTTTGATTCGAGTTAGGTTGAAAGGCCCATGCCTATTTTGTACCCTCTGTGCAACAATATTGTAGGAGGCATAGTGGGCGGCACGGTGGCTCAGTGGTTAGCACAGCTGCCTCACAGTCCCAGGTTCGATTCCAGCCTCGGGTGACTGTCTGTGTGGAGTTTGCACATTCTCCCCGTGTCTGTCTGGGTTTTCTCCCACAGTCCAAGGATGTGCAGGTCGGGTGGATTGGCCATGCTAAATTGGCCCATAGTGTTAGGGGCATCAGGCAGAGGGGAAATGTGTCTGGCTGGGTTACTCTTTGGAGGGTTGGTTTGGGCTGAAGGGCCTGTTTCCACACTGTAGGGAATCTAATTGAAAACATTTACTTTAAATTTGAATGTATCCTCACCTCTTTATTAATCCTTGGCATTGAATTCTTGTAATCCATAACATTCTCTAAAGAAATGTATTCTGCGTCCAATCCTTTAATGACTGTCTTGTTTTTTATCTCTGTATTTATCTCTCTTAGATCCGCGCTCCTTACCATATAGCTGTGTTGGATTGGGGTGGACAAAGTTAAAAATCACACAACACCAGGTTATTTTCCAGCAGGTTTATTTGGAAACACTAGCTTTCATCAGGTAGCTGTCTACTTGCTGAAGGAGTGGCACTCCGAAAGCTAGTGCTTCCAAATAAACCTGTTGGACTATAACGTGGTGTCATGTGATTTTTAACTTTTACCACATAACTGGCTTTCTTCCTAACGATGGCCTTGTATGACAATCTTAAAATCTCATTATATGGCAATCAGCACTCCTTAAATGTTCTCGCATTCTTACCTCTCTTATCTGCTGTCAGATCGCGGCTAAAGGTGGGAGGTGACAAGCATGGCTTCCATAAACCTGGTGGGTGTCGGCAGCTGATGGAGTTGGGATGTTGAAATGATGGAGAGTCCAAGGACCAGCCACACATGACTCATTTCTTCAGCCTACTGGGGAGAGGAGCTGTCAGTCAGGCCGTTTTCCGAAATCATGCTCCTGATTTCTGAAGGCTCATTCACTCAGTGTTTAGGGGCATGCTGGGATTTCTGGTGGCCAAGGCAGGGCTGAGGTGTGCAGGTTAGAAAGGCAGCCTCTGGGACACTCTCTACATCAGTGTTTGACCTCAGTCCCCGCCTTCCCTTGCTCTCCCATCATCTCAGATGGCTTAGTGGTTAGCACTGCTACCTCACAGCGCCAGGGACCAGGGTTTGATTCCAGCTTCTGTGTGTGTGGAGTTTGCATGTTCTCCACGTGTCCTCCCACAGTACACAAGTGCAAGTTAGGGTGGATTGGCCATGGGAAATTGCCCATAGTGTCCAGGGGTGTGTAGGCCAGTTGGGCTAGCCATGAGAAATGCAGACCTATAGGGTAGAGGGGTGGGATGGCCTTCGGACAATAGATATGGGCTGAATGGCTTGCTTCCACACCATAGGGATTCTATGATTCTCAGCTAAAGGGTGTTTCCCTTAAGCATAAGGAAAACATCTCCCTGTCCACAAAACCTTAAAATACAATTCTCTCTGTTGTGAGGTTTTTTCTTTCCCTGTTTATATTAAACAGTACAAGTTGCAAACAAACAGTTAACCATGAACAGCACTTTACAAGAAACAGCAATTTACAGGGCAAAGGGGTGATGGAACGAAACCCCCAAACCCCACCGTACAACCAGTTCATTATGAGGTTTTAAAATCCTATCATAAACATAAACATAGGCTGTTAAAGAGGCTCTTGCAAACTGGTTTTGGAGCAAACACCATGGCTACAGGAAGACATACATTTTCATTGTTAACTTCAGACAAGCAGGAAACCCATGCATCACTAACTCAAAACCTGAACTTATAAAGTTATGCTAAAATTTACAGAAATCGCACAGCTTAGATCACCTATCCCAAGTCTGTATATTGTCCACCGAAAGAACTGTGGATGCTGTAATTCAGAAAGAAAACAAAACTGGCTGGAAAAGCTCAGCAGGTCTGACAGCATCCGTGAAGAGAAGCCAGAGTTAATGTTTCAGTTCCAGTGACCCTTCCACAGATGCTGTCCAGGTCTTGTTGTGTGCGGACATGGACTGTTAGTATCTGAGGAATCAGGACTGGTGCTGAACATAGTGCCAACATCAAAGTGAACAAAGCAGTTGAAAATGATTGCACCCACGACACTACCCTGAGGAATTAGGGGTCTCGTGGCTCAGTGATAGTGTGCCTACCCCTGGGGCAGGATGTCTAGGTTCAAGTCCCACCTGCCCCTGACATGGGTCACAACATAATTAACAGGGCCATTAACAATCTCCACCCTGAGAATTGCTGCAATAATATCCTGGGGCTGAATTACTGGCATCGAGAATGTGGTGCTGGAAAAGCACAGCAAGTCAGGCAGCGTCCGAGGAGCAGGGGAATCGGGAATTCCTGATGAAGAGCTTATGCCCGAAACGTCGACTCTCCTGCTCCTCGGAATGCTGCCTGACCCGCTGAGCTTTTCAAGCACCCCACTCTCGACTCTGATCTCCAGCATCTACAGTCGCTGAGCTGAAGTATTGGCGTCCAACAAAAAAAAGCTTTCTTTGTGCTACTTGTGACTTCAACCAGTAAGGAGTCCTCGAATGTCATAACCCTCTGAGTGAAGAAGATTCTCCTCAGCTCAGTCCAAAATGGCTGACTCCTCACATGTCCTCACATGTCTCCAATCACTGGCGGGATTCTCTCAGCATGAAACCCTCTAATAAACTTGTGTTTCTTTAAGATCATCCCTCACTTTACTAAACTGCACAGGGTATAGGTCCATGCCACACAAAGTTTTGTTAATGCTTTCAATTCCCTTGGGAAGCAAATGTCCTGATGCCAGCCACATCCCTATTTTTTTTAAAACAAGCTAATATTTCAGAAAGAGCTATTTCTGGTACAAGTGTATTGGGGCTATAAAGCAAATCTAGCAAGCATGAGCTTATCGTTATCAATATTGCTGCTGAGATAGAATTTACAACCTATCTTTGATGAGATACAGTTACGTCTGTATTTTTGGGATTACTGGAGCTGTGTTTGGATTGTCCGCTCCTTCCCCTTCACGCAATTTCTTTCACTTCTTCGTCTCTTTATTGGCAACTCCGTCTCTGGATGTAGGCGGGCTGGCCAAGGCCAACAAAACAAATAGGAGTAGGCCATTCAGCCCATCGAGCAATCTCTGTCATTCACCAGGAGTTTGAAGGGACCTCGACCTCAAAATCACACTCCCACTCCCTCCCCGCACCTCTGCCCTCTAGAAATATATCCATTATGGTTTTCCCGAAATGCGTTCAGTGAAGAACATTAACCCGGCATTCTGGATTGCTAGCCCAGTGGTGTTACCATTTCCTCCCATCCCAAATTGTCCCTTGAGACCGGGTTGATGCACCACCTTCAGAAATGTGATTCTGAGGTAGAGGATCATACCGTCATAGAGATGTATAGCACGGATAAGGACCTTTTGGTCCAACTCATCCATGCCGACCAGATATTCTAACCTAATCTAGTCCCATTTGCCAGCACCCGGCCCATATCCCCCCAAACCCTTCCTTTTCATATACCCATCCAGATACTTTTTAAATGTTGTAATTGTACCCACCTCCATCACTTCCTCTGGCCGCTCATTCCATACATGTACCACCCTCTGCCTGAAAAAGTGCCCCTTCGGTCCCTTTTAAATCTTTCTCCCTCACCTTAAACCTATACCCTCTAGTTCTGGACTCCCTCAACCCGGGGAAACAACCTTGTCTGTTTACCCTATCCATGCCCCTCATGATTTTATAAACATCTATAAGGTTACCTTTCAGCCTCCTACGCTCCAGAGAAAACAGCCCCAGCCTGTTCAGCCTCGCCCTGTAGCTCAAACCCTCCAACTCTGGCAACATCCTTGTAAAACATGAACATATTGAATGGTGGAGAGGCTCAATGGGCGAAATGACCGACTTCTGCTCCCAGTTTCCTATTTCTATCTAAAATTGAGTTGCTGCATTCCATGTGCTGTCGGTATACCCTCAGGGGAATTATGGACGTCCTTCCTGGATTTTGACCCAGAGACCATGAGGTGGTGGTTTGATCTGTGCCTGCGTTGGTACATACAGGAAAATGGAGGTGACTGTGTGAGCATGTACCCATATGTCCTGCTCTTTTAGATGCTGGAAACCATGGGCTTGGGAGGTGGTGGCATCCGTCAAGAAATCACACCAGCGCCTCTACATCCTCGGGAGGCCAAGGAAATTCGGCATGTCCACAATGACTCTTCCCAATTTTTATAAGTGTCCTACAGAAAGCATCCTGACTGGATGCATCGCAGCTTGGTACAGCAACTGCTCTGCTCAAGACCACAAGAGATTACAGAGAGTTGTGGACACAGCCCTGTCCATCACACAAAACCAACCTTCCATCCACTGACTCCACCTACACTTCCCACTGCCTCGGGAAAACAGCCAACATCATCAAAGACCCCTCCCACCGCGGTTACAATCACCTCCAACCCCATCCAACGGGCAGAAGATACAGAATCTTAAATGTATGTACCAACAGATTCAAGAACAGCTTCAGACGTCTGGATGGACCTCTCCAATTTCAAATCAAATGTTGACCTCGCTGTTTGTGCACCTTCTCTGCGGCTGTATCTATGTATTCTTCACTCTGCTTTATTACCCTGATGCAGTTTGTATGGTATGATCTACCTGTACTGCGCGCAGAACAAAACTTTCCACTGTACCCAGGTATGTGTGACGATAACAAATTAAATCAAAATCTAGGTTCTTGTAAATATATGGTCCCATTCATTTGCACCACAGGGCTTTATCCTCTTCATGATTGTTCAGTTTATAAAACACACCATCTTTATTTTAAATCCTCTTTAAATCATTAGTCATCTCACCTGTCACGTCAGAAAAAGAATGAGGGAGTTTGCAAATCTGTAATGATTTTAGCAAATCAGGATCGCCTTTTACAGGAAAATGCGAGGACAGCAGATGCTGCAGGTCAGAGTTGAAAAGTGACCTGGGATTGTCTGGGAATTGACACACTGGCCAAAGTCCTGATGGTGGATGTGTTGGGATGACACAAATCCAGTTGGTTTGATTCGGAGTGTTTTGAATCACAGATCTTGCAGGTGAGGTACTAAGCTGGAGAGGGTTCAGAAAAGATTCACCAGAATGTTGCCGGGAATGGAGGCTTTGAGTTATAAAAACAGGCTGGATAGGCTGGGATGTTTTTCCCTGCAGTGTAGGAGGTTAAGGGGTGACCTTATAGAGGTTTATAAAATTATGAAGGGCATGGATAGGGTAAAAAGGCAAAGTCTTTTCCCTGGGGTTGGGGAGTCCAGAACTAGAGGGCATAGGTTTAGGGTGAGAGGGGAAAGATATAAAAGAGACCTAAGGGGCAACTTTTTCACACAGAGGGTGGTATGTGTATGGAATGAGCTGCCAGAGGAAGTGGTGGAGGCTGGTACAATTACAACATTT
>NC_057714.1:114790354-114793857 GCF_004010195.1 Chiloscyllium plagiosum | reverse complement strand
ATTTAAGAGGCATTTGGATGGGTATATGAATAGGAAGGATTGAGAGGGATATGGCCGGGTGCTGGGAGGTGGGACTAGATTGGGTTGGGATATCTGGTCAGCATGGACTGGTTGGACTGAAGGGTCTGTTTCCGTGCTGTACATCTCTATGAGGGGCATACATAAGGTGAATAGGTAGGGTCTTTTCGCTGGGGGTGGGGGAGTCCAAAACCACAGGGCATATTTTTAAGGTAAAAGGAGTAAGGATGTGGGAGCAATTTTTTTTACACAGTAGTTCATGTGTGGAATGAACTGTCAGAGGAAGTGGTGGATGCAGGTACAGTTACAACGTTTAAAAGACATTTGGCTACATTGATGAATATGAAAGGCTTGGAGGGATATGGGCAGGCAGGTGGGGCTAGTTTAGTTTGGGATTGTGTTCAGCACAGACTGGCTGTTTCCCTGCTGAATGACTCTGTGAAATACATCTGAACTATAATGTGGGAAACCAGGCAGCCAATGTGCATACAGCCTACTCCCAGAAACAGCAATGTCAATGTGACAATCATCTGTCTTTAATGATGCTGATTAAGGGATAAATATTAGTCAGGCCATCAGGGAAACTGCCCTGTTTCTCTTCTGTAGAACACCTATGTTCACCTGATGGGACAAATGGTGCCTCAGTTTAACATCTCGTGAAACACTACCGCTTTGCCCCAATAAAAGACACGGCAGAGTTGGGTTTTTTCACCTGGTCCTGTCAAGTTTGGTTCAGAAGCTGAGGTAATAAACTCTAAGACCTGATTGTCACTTGAGAGCGATTGCCTCTTGAGTCTCCTGTGACGCACACAAACTCATTCCAGCGTGCGAGTGTGCATCTCTTATGTTTCCTGTGACACATCCATCCCAGATAGGAAATTCCTTGACCAAAACCACAGAGGGAGAAAACAGGGAAAGACAATGATGTGGAGAAGATAAACACAGGAAGGGAGTAAACTGAAGAGAAGCCAACACTAATGTTGTTATTCGTGTACGGGCTTAGGACCCTGGAGCAACCTTGTGATGATGTGTTGGAGCTGCTGCTCATTGGGTATAAATAGCGCAGTGTCAGTGAAGTCAGAGTGAGATAAGATAAAATAGAGTTTGGAAATAGCAAGTTAGTTAGAGCATGAATGAGAGATAGGAACATGTGCTCAGAAGCATGTGGAGTAGAAAGATTAACAGCAAACAGTGCAGCTAATGGAAAAGTATATCAATATTGTAACATTAAGAACAAAGCCTGGTGTATCGCTGGACACCATGCATTGCAGTATATAGTCTAATATGTCACAGACAACATTATTAAGAATTCCAAGATGTAAGACATTTCCCAATCTTGCCTTCCCCAATCATTCCTGCTTGGAACCCAAACTCATGATCTGGGTATAAAACTACACAAGTCTAGAGTAGAGAGGTGCTGGAAAAGCACAGCAGGTCTGGCAGCATCTGAGGAGCAGGACAATTGACGTTTCGGGCAAAAGCTGTTCATGATGAATCAATAAAACTACACAAGACAAGACTTGATACTGTGCTGTAATCCTGGCAATCTCAAAATCTCCGGTCTAGGATTTGTCTGTTAGGGACAGCCTTCAGCCCTGTATGTTTTAATAATCAATTCTGCAGAACTGTGTAAATAATTTCCGAGATTGTTTATCCCCTATATGCTCCACGCTGAAGATAGTTGCCGTGGTTCGATTGCGTTGCCTAATAAAACTTTTATTGACCAGTGACCAGGTAGACTCTCAGTCTCTATTTGAGTTTTAATTAATTACAAACTAATACGAGCATCTTATACAGGCGTCTGCAGAGACCCAGTGGGAAGAGGGTTGAGAAAAAACATCAATGGATTCACATGTGGTCTCCTTCCATGGATTTGAGCCTGGATCACATGGGGACAATATCAATTAGATGCCATGCACTAATACCAAACTGTGACATCAGTACTATCACCAAACATGGAAAGAGTGTAGGAGCTGGGATTGGTGTCATAAATTCATTGAGATGGTGGCTCAGCGGTTAGCACTGCTGCCTCACAGCGCCAGGGACCCAGGTTCGATTCCAGCCTCGGGTTACTGTCTGTGTGGAGTTTGTACATTCTCCCTGTGTCACAGAGATGTGGAGGTTAGGTGAATTGGCCGTGCTAAATTGCTCATAGTGTTCAGGGAGATGTAGGTTAGTTGCATTAGTCGGAGTAAATAGGTCTGTTGCTCTTTGGAAGGTCAGTGTGAACTTGTTGGGCCGAAGGGCCTATTTCCACACTGTAGGGTTTCTTAAAAAAGGATCAAGAACACAGAGGGAAAGGCCCTTGGTCTGTGGAGTGTCTAAAACAACCAGCTGATCATTCCAATCCCATTTGCCAACACTTGGCCTACATCACAAGTGCACATCGAAACAGTTACTAAACGCTGTGAGAGTTTCCGCCTGTACCACCCTTTAAAACAAAAGTATCCTTACATCCCGTATAAACCTTCTGCCCCTGCCCTTAAATCTATGCGTCCCCCAGCCATTGATCACACTACCAAAGGGCAATGTTTCTTCCTGCCTAACTATCCATAAGCCCCTCATCATTTCATACATCTCAATTGCATTCCCTCTCAGTCTCCCCTGCTCTAAGGAAAGAAGAACAAAAAACAAAGAAAAGTTACAGCCCAGGAACAGGCCCTGGAAATCTGAAACAAACAGAAAAGAAATGCTGGAGAAACTCAGCAGGTTTTGCAGCATCTGTGGAGAGAGAGAGAGACCGAGTTAACAGTTTGAGTCTGGTGCAACTCTTACCCTGAGCTGCAGATTTCCTTCACCTGAAAGGACATTAGTGAACTGGACAGATTTTCACAACTATCAGTCGTAAATTAAATGGTTACAGTTCAACCAGTGGTTTTAATGGATTCAAATTGCAAAATCTGCTACAGGGGAATTTGAACCAATGTCACCCAAACCTCCAAATTACTAACCGACAACAACACCACATCTATTTGCGAGCTTCACTCACCAATCAGATCATGTTGAGGAGGGAGGTGGGCCTACGCTGGAAACATAGAGTCAAAACTTCCAGGAGAAAAGTTTGGAAACATTTTCCCACACAGAGGATGGCAGCTGTTTGGAACTCTCTCCTGCAAATGGCAAACTTAACGATGTCATGATGGCAAAATTCTAAGCAACGTAGACGGCAGCTAAAGTTACAGAGAGGTATTAATCAGTTAAGTGAATGGTTCAAACAGTGGATTCAATGAAATCATGGCTGATCTGTGGTCAAACTCCACATGTCTCTATATGTGGCACGGTGGCTCAGTGGTTAGCACTGGTGCCTCCCAGCGCCAGGGACCCGGGTTCGATTCCCGACTCGGGCAAGTGTGTGGAGTTTGCACATTCTCCCCGTGTCTGTGTGGGTTTCCTCTTGGTGCTCCTTTTCCTCCCACAGTCCAAAGATGTGCAGGTCAGGTGAATTGGCCATGCTAAATTGCCCATAATGTTCAGGAATGTGTAGA
>NC_057714.1:114778210-114787279 GCF_004010195.1 Chiloscyllium plagiosum | reverse complement strand
GTGTCAAGCTCCTGGGAGTGGTCACCCACAACAAGCTTTCTTGGACTCTTCATGTGGACGCACTGGTTACAAAGGCCCAACAACGTCTCTTCTTCCTCAGGCAGCTGAGGAAATTTGGCGTGACGGCGAATACCCTTGCCAACTTTTATAGGTGCACCATCGAGAGCATTCTGCCTGGATCTATCACAACCTGGTGTGGCAACTGTACCATTCAAGGTCGGAGGCGGTTACAGAGAGTGGTGAACTCGGCCCGGACAATCACAAAGGCCAACCTCCCATCTATAGAATCCATCTACCAGGCCCACTGTCAAGGAAAGGCCGTCAGCGTTCTCAAAGATCCATCCCACCCTGGCAATGTTTTTCTACAACCTCTACCATCGGGGAGAAGGTACAGAATGGTAGTGAAGAAGGCGTTTGGTATGCTTTCCTTTATTGGTCAGAGTATTGAGTACAGGGGTTGGGAGGTCATGTTGCGGCTGTACAGGACATTGGTTAGGCCACTTTTGGAATATTGCGTGCAATTCTGGTCTCCTTCCTATTGGAAAGATGTGAAACTTGAAAAGGTTCAGAAAAGATTTATAAGGACGTTCCCAAAGTTGGAGGATTTGAGCTATAGGGAGATGTTGAACAGGCTGGGGCTGTTTTCCCTGGAGCATCGGAAGCTGAGGGGTGGCCTTATAGAAGTTCGTAAAATCATGCGGGGCATGGATTGGGTAAATAGGCGAGGTCTTTTCCCTGGGGTGTGGGAGTGCAGAACTAGAGGGCATAGGTTTAGGGTGAGAGGGAAAAGATATAAAAGGGATAACCTTTTCTCACAGAGGGTGGTACGTGTATGGAATGAGTCGCCAGAGGAAGTGGTGGAGGCTGGTACAATTGCAACATTTAAAAGGCATTTGGATGGGTATATGAAGGGTTTGGAGGATATGGGCCAAGTGCTGGCAAATGGGACTAGATTGGGTTGGGATATCTGGTCAGCATGGACAGGTTGGACCGAAGGATCTGTTTCCATGCTGTACATTTCTAGGACTGTATTTGGAGTTGGGAGAGTGATCAGCTGATACCACTGAAGGATGGACTAGTCTAGGTACGGATGGTCTTTTTATTCATATGCAGGATCAGTGCATTGTTGGCCAGGCTCTAATTACCCAGAGGGCAGTTATAAGCCAACCCCATTGCTGTGGGTCTGGAGTCACATGTAGGCCAGACCAGGTAAGAAAGGCAATTTCCTTCCCTAAAGGACGTCAGTGAACGGGACATGCTTTTCTGGCAATCGATTCATAAATCATCATCATCCTAACTCCTGATTTTGATTGCGTATGAGTTCCCAGATTGGGGCTGTTTACCTGGGCCAATCAGGGAACTCTGGCTGACAGGTACAAACAGGAGTGTCAGGGGCTCTCCTCACTCCAGGGACTGGCTCTGAGGTAGCTAGGTCAGAGTGCACGCACTGTGCACGTGTAAATAAAGGGTGACTTGGTCATGGGATACTGGCCTCTGTGGAGTTATTTTGAAGAATGTATGTTTCCGTGACAGGTTTGTGACCTCAGGACATCCCAGTTGGTTTTACAGTCAATGAAGTACCCTTTCGAACTGTTGGAATGCCAGGAAACATGACAGCCAATCAATGCACAGGAAGATCCCACAATGTGATAATGGATCTTCGTAAGATGCCAACGGAGGGTCCTTACTGACTCGACCGGCCGAATGGCCTCTTTCTTTGATCAATTATGAAAAGTTTTGGATATTAAAGGAATCAAGTGTGGGTAGTGCAGGTCAAAACAGTTGAGTTAGATGATCAGCCAGGTTCTTATTAAGTCGGGCTTGGGGTGAATTGTCTACTCCTACTATTTCCTATGTTTTCAAAGACTTCCTTCATCAAGTAATTATAATTTTAAAAGACATTTGGATAAGTACATGAATAGGAAAGGGTTTGGAGGGATATGAGCCAGGAGGAGGCAGGTGGGACTAGATTAGTTTGGGATTATGGGCTGGTTGGGCTGAAGTGTCTGTTTCTGTGCTGTATGATGCTATGACTTTATGACCAAGATCATCTGATTTGAGATTGGTGAATAAATATGCAGCAAGTCGCCCTGCTTTTATTGGCTGTGTTAAAAATCACACTTTACCAGATTATCATCCAACAGGCTTATTTGGATGTGCAGGTTTTTGGAGCGCTGCTCCTTCGTCAGGTAGCTAGTGAGCAGCACTCTGAAAGCTAGTGCTTCCAAATAAACCTGTTGGACTATAATGTGTGATTTTTAACTTTGTCCACCCCAGTCCAACAATAGCATCTCCACAACATTTCTTGGCAGCAGCAGCTTTGAGATAGGTGTGAGATGGAGGACAGCGCCTCTGACTGTGTAGCCCTCCCTCAGCACAGCACTGAGAGCGTCAGCTGAGGTTGTGGCTGGCGTGGGCTTTAATCACACTGAGCTGCTGATTCCAGCTGGAGCCATTGACCAGAAGCTTGCTTTGGCTACAACAGCAGAGACATCAAAGCATTATAACATTCCCTCAGGAATGAGGCAGGGAGCGAGGGTGGGAATCATGAAATCATAGAGGCCTATAGCACAGAAAAAGGCCCGTCCATCAAATAAAAAGATTGTACTATTCCAATCCCTTTTTCCAAGAGTCACGTAGACTCAAAAGATTAGCCTGCTCCCTTTCTCTCCGTGGACGCTGCTTGACCTGCTCTGAGGGTGGCAGGGGCTCAGTGGTTCGCACTGCTGCCTCACGGCGCCTGGGACCCCAGTTCGATTCCAGCCTCGGGCGACTGTCTGTGTAAAGTTTGCACATTCTCCCTGTGTCTGCGTGGGTTTCCTCTGGTTTCCTCCCACAAACCAAAGATGTGCAGGTCAGGGTGGATTGACCATGGGAAATTGCCCATAGTGTTCAGGGACATGCAGGTTAGTTGGAGGGTAATAGGGGAGGGGAATGGGTCTGGGTGGGATACTCTTCGGAGGGTTGGTGTGGACTTGTTGGGCTGAAGGGCCTATTCCCACACTGTAAGGATTCTCTGAACTCCAACGTTAGTAGTTTTCAGTACAGATTCCAAGGTCTGTAACAACTTGCTCTGTATCAGTATCGCAATTACATATGAGAACCTAATTGCACATCTAAACA
The DNA here is from genome assembly GCF_004010195.1 of Chiloscyllium plagiosum. Classification (NCBI taxonomy): domain Eukaryota; kingdom Metazoa; phylum Chordata; class Chondrichthyes; order Orectolobiformes; family Hemiscylliidae; genus Chiloscyllium; species Chiloscyllium plagiosum. The sequence goes on along the minus strand of NC_057714.1, from coordinate 114,784,156 downwards.
CTCCTTAAATGTTATGGAGGTATTCTGCCTCTTCCAGCCTGATCGGCAGACGAGGAGTGAAAGCAGGTAAACGTAACGACAAAGGAAAGCAAAAGATTAACGTGGTCAGGTGTCAGAGCATTAACAATATCCTTAAGTAAATGATCATCAGAAAGTGGCGTGATTTATGATTAAGCCAAACGCTGATTGCCTATATCAAAAGATATTTCCCCCTCCATTGACATTTTCTTTTTGTTAACTCATCACTCACCACTGGCCAAAGGTTAAGGCCACCCATTTTGCTGGTTTTATTGTTCCCCGTGTTATCGGCTGACACAGGATTATGACAGCTCACAATCCCAGCTGCAGAGGAAGGCTGGGGCTAGGACAGACACAGTGCTCACCACGCAATGCCATGGACCTGATGGAAGGGGGCTAGTGGGACATCAGCTTGCTCCTGAGATGAAGACCCTCCTGTGGGGCTGCACCTTGTGCGTGGTCCTTCATGCGGTTTCTGTGAGTATTCTCGCCCACCAATACAGTGTCGGTTTCTCACACACACACCTCGCAGAGCAGCTAAACCAGAGTTTGAGGGACCTGCTGTGGGGAGAAAGAGGCGAGAAAGGTTTTTTTTTAAACCTGTAAATCTTTTCTTCTTTTCAAAAAGCAATATCGGGGGAGGAGGGGGAAACCTATTGTTCAAGAAATAAAAACACCTGGCTTTGCAAAGGACAAACATTGATAAAAGTTTATCAGTTGGCTGAAGAGATTGATTTTACCCTGTCCATCATTGTCTAGGAACTTTTGATCAGCCTGACTACCTGAAGTCAAAGGAGACTGAAGGGACTTTAGGCACAAGTTTCACAAGAAGATAAAGTTAGTCTGCAAAGGAAGGCAGGACCTAGAAACTCTCGCTCTTCAGAGTGATGAGGAAGAAATGGACTGTGATGTTTTATTTTTACTTTGTGGTGAATAGAAAGTGAGACTCCGGGGACAGGCAGATCGATAGATCATTTCGGGGGGAGGTTGTTACTGCGTGTTGGGTGATTTTAGTCGCCTGACAGTTTGTGGGGCTCTGTTGTTCCCACTTTGGACCAACACCAAAGCATTGCAGGTGCTGATGGCTCATGTCTCGACACAAAATCGCGATATTGCTCTGACGAGGAGGGAGGCCATTTGGCCCACTCTGGTCCTATCACCTGGAGCCACTGTCCTGCCTTTCCCATAAGCCTTCACGCTGTTTCTATCCAAGTAATTACCTAACGCCCCTCAGGAAAGCCTCCGTTGAACCACGTTTCGAGGCAGTGCCTTCCAGACACTAGTTACTCGCTGGGTGAAAGGAGACAATCCCCCCCCACCTCCCCCCGTCGCCCTTGCTTCTCTTGCACATCACTTTAAATGCATGCCCTCTCGTTCCTGTTCCTTTCATGAATGACAACAGCTTCTCCTGATTACAATGGAAGTGAAGTTGGAAAAGCACAGCAGGTCAGACAGCATCTGAGGAGCAGGTGGGTCAATGTCTCGGCCTGAGACCCTTCATCAGGTCTGACAAAGGGTGTTGGCCCGAAATGTTGCCTTTCCTGCTCCTTGGCTGCTGTGCTATTCCAGCTCCACATCTATTGGTTCTGGCTTTCAGAACCTGCAGTCCTTACGTTCTCCCGATTGAACCTGCCTGGCCCCCTCATGGTTTTCAACACCTCCTCTCAGCCTTATTCCTTCCGGGGAGATCACCCCCCCGATCTCTTCCATCTGTTATTAACCACAGGCTGTGAGATCCTGGTGAGACCTTCCTCGGACCTGTTTAGGGCCTGCCTTAGATTATCCAGGCCCCTACACCGAATCACAGCGCTGTCACTAGGCTGGAGGAGGCCATTAGGCCCATCATGTCGGCCCCAGCTCTCCATACAGACCCTGCTGAGTACCTCACTCAAACGAATCTATTCTGGCAATTGATGTATCTGGGCCTACTACTTAACCGTGTTGAGGGAGGGGAGAGGATGGGAGGAAGGGCAGTTGGGGGAGGCAGGGGAAGGAGGGAGGGGAGCATGTTGGGGAGTGTAAATTGCTCTGAAAGCAGCCGAACGGAGAGAGCGGTGCACAGAGATAGGAGGGTGGTCTGGGAGAGTATCACTGAGGCAGGAGGGTGATCTGGGAGGGTATCACTGAGGCAGCAGGAGGGTGATCTGGGAGGGTATCACTGAGGCAGGAGGGTGGTCTGGGAGAGTATCACTGAGGCAGGAGGGTGATCTGGGAGGGTATCACTGAGGCAGGAGGGTGGTCTGGGAGGGTATCACTGAGGCAGGAGGGTGATCTGGGAGGGTATCACTGAGGCAGGAGGGTGATCTGGGAGGGTATCACTGAGGCAGGAGGGTGATCTGGGAGGGGCTGTGGGAGGTTGTATGGGGGTTCCTCGGGATCACATGCCAGACGGATGTGGGGGCCACACCCTGGGCCTGGCAAGTGTGGTAGGGATACCCCTCTGAGGGTTCTTAGTTGGGGGCAGGTGGGAGAGGGTGGAGGTTGCCTCAATGTCCCTCCCCCACTTCCCAATCCACATTGTAAACATCCCAAGGAGCTAATTTTGAGGAAAAGAGGTGATCCATCTTCGGGTATCCATGAAAGCATTTAAAACCCAGTTTCGGTGCTGTCCTGCCATATACTTGGACGGTGAGGACCCCTCTATGCTGCCCATGAAAGCCTTTGATTGGATGAATCACCAATACCGGGGACTGGGCGGATAACGCTCCTGCTGAACGTTTATTGGTGTTTTCCCCTAGTTCGGGATCACTGCTCCCCCTGTTGGAGGGTACCTGTGAAGGCAGGAGTCACGAACACTGCGATGCCTCCCCATAAAGACCAGCCAGAAAGCTCACTGGATCGGGTCCCAATCAGGCCCCCAGGGGAGGAGGGGGAGGGTCAGCACTGCGGAAACTCCCCCTCGTTAACGCCGTGGGGAATGGGTTCAGAACCCACCATGAGAGATGGTGAAATTCACTTAGAAAGGGAAGAAAATCTGGGATCTAATGGTGACCAGGTAGCCATTGTTAGTTTGAAAAAAAAACCTCATCTGGTTCATAATGTCCTTTCGGGAAGGAAACTGTCATCCTCACCTGGTCTGAGACAAAACCAAACTGTAGATGCTGGAACCCAAAGAAGACAGGCAGGTGGCTGGAGGAACACAGCAAGCCAGGCAGCCTCAGGAGGTGTAACCCTTCTTCAGGACTGAGGGTGGGTGTCGGGGGGAGCTGCAGGTAAAGGGGGTGGCAGAGGCAGGTGGTGAAGTGGGGATGGGCGACGACAGGTAGAGGGTACAACCTGGTTGGTCAATGGGAGGATGGAATCCGGCTGGTGGCAGTGGAAGGGAGGGGGAGGGGCTGGGAATGGAGTTGGGGGATGGGGAGGGAGGTTATGTGAAATTGGAGAACTCAGTGTCGAGTCCTCCGGGCTGGAGGCTGCCCAGGGGGTTGATGAGGTGTTGTTCCTCCAACAGGGGCTGTGGTTTGTTGTGGCAATGGAGGAGGCCAAGGATGGTCATGTGGGAAAGGGAGTGGGAAGGGAAATTGAAATGAGCGGTGACTGGGAGGTCAGGTCAGTCCCTATGGATCCTTACCTGGTCTGGCCTACATGTGACTCCCAATCCATGGCAATGTGGTTACCCTCTGGACAATTAGGGATAGGCAATAAATGCTGGCGATGCCCATGGCCCTTAAATGAATGACTAAAACTCCTTGAGGCCATTTATTCCCTTATTTCCACCTCCTCCCATCTTCTTTGCTGACTCTCTGCCTTTCTCCACTGCCTCTCCATCATGGGCAGGTTTCGTTTTTAACTTATTAATGGGATGAGAGCATTAGACAATAGACAATAGACAATAGGTGTAGGAGTAGGCCATGAAGTGCCCCTCCCTAATTGTCTGGAGGGCAGTTGAGAATTAACCACAATTCATGTGGTTGAATTTGCCTGGGTCCTTTTGTATCTAGATGAGAGTGATGCTGGAAAAGCACAGCAGGTCAGGCAGCATCTGAGGAGCCGGAAAACCAACCTTTTGGGCAAAAGCCCTTGTATCTAACTGATTGCATTCAGGATATCATTCGCGACGGCTTCTCTTCCCACTCCACTATCTCTGTCAGCCACCCTCTGCCACCACCAAGGATTAAGCCTTTGATTCTTCCTTGTGGTCAGTTCTGGTCACCTCATTCTAGGAAGGATGTAGATGCTTTAGCGAGGGTGCAGAGGAGATTTACCAGGATGCTGCCTGGATTGGGGGGCTTGTCTTATGAAGAGAGGTTGAATGCGCTAGGGCTTTTCACACTGGAGAGACAAAAGCAGGGAGGTGACTTGATAGAGGTGTAGCAGGTAATGAGAGGCACAGATAGAGTACATAGCCAGAGACTTTTCCCCAGGGCAGAAATGGCTGTCATGAGGGGTCATAGTTTAAGGTGATTGGAGGAAGGTTTAGGGGAGATGTCAGAGGTAGGTTCTTTACACCGAGAGTGGTGGGTGTGTGGTAGTGATAGTAGAGTCAGAGACATTAAGCAACTGCTGGATAAGCATATGGACGGCAGTAAATTGAGGGGAGTGTTGGTTAGGTTGACCTTAGATTAAGATAACCGCTCGGCACAGCATTGTGGGCTGAAGGGCCTGTGCTGTGCTGCACTGTTCTATGTTTCTCTTATACTGCTCCTCAATAGCATCTTCTAAAAACACGGAGCCATGTTTCACCGGAATGTCGATGTCGATATCTCCCAGTTGTCCCTCACCAATAGCTCCCTCTCAGCCTCTGCTCTGTGGCAGCGTTATCCAGCTGCTCATCCCACATCTCATCACAACCTGGAAAATCCTTCGAGACCCTGATCTGAAGAAGGGTCACTCTCAATTCTCCAATTTCAAATTTCATGTTGGTCTCGCTCTTTGTATACCTCCTCTGCAGCAGTAAGATTGTATTCCTCGCTCGGTTCTATCACCCTGTGATCTCTGTGTGTTATAAACTGCCTGTACCGCATACAGAACAAAACCTTTCACTGTACTTAGGTACATGTGACAATAATAAATCAAATCAAAAGCAGATTCAAATGGCCTAATCCTGCTCCTATCCTCGATATTTCTGAGGGAAAGGATACTGTCCTTTGAGTATGATTTGGAGATGCCGGTGTTGGACTGGGGTATACAAAGTTAAAAATCACACAACACCAGGTTATAGTCCAACAGGTTTAATTGGAAGCACTAGCTTTCGGAGTGACGCTCCTTCATCAGGTGAATAGCTTTGAATAGCTCTGTTAAATACGCTGAAAATGCAGCAACAGGTAAATTTTGAGAGTTGGTTTATCAGAGAGATGAGGTTTCAAATGAGACAGATGGTCTTTGTTCCTTCAAGAATAGCTCATGCAGGAATTCTCACAGGCAGGGAATAAAACTTTCGGTGGTTTGTCAATAAGAGGGATTCAGGCTGACTGTGACAAGCTGTGGTTAAACAAGTCAGGTCAATGAACGAGACGGAATAGCAGCACTGCGTGGTTTCTGGACGCGAGTCGAGCTGACTGTAATTGTCTCACCTCGTTTAGGTAATCGGGAGATTGCATCCGGAATGTGAAATTCTAACTGAGATAAAGAGAGATGAAGAGCAATGTTTGCAAAGTATTAAAGAGAACAGCAACGCTTCAGGCCAGGGTAAGCAGCTCACATTTCTGAAGTTAATCAGGATTTAATTTGTTAGGATCGATGTGTGTAAACATCGCAACACTGCTCCCAATTTTTCTGTTCAAACCAATTCAGCATTCAGAACCCATGCCTCCACTTCCTGAGCACAGGCTTTAAGCCAGAAGATCAATCAGGCTTTGTTTTCAAAGATGTTTTACACAATCTCAAACAGACCAATCCAAAGCTGAAAATGCTCAGCATCGGCGTTGCAGAGACACCAGGGTTTCAGACTTAACACCACCTTCTTCAGGAGCTTTAATAGGGGTACAC
>NC_057714.1:114770542-114777080 GCF_004010195.1 Chiloscyllium plagiosum | reverse complement strand
GAGAAGTTGGGGAGGAGAGAGATGGAGAAGTTGGGGGGTGGGAGAGAGTGAGTGAAATGTTGCTGATGTGTAGGGGTGGTGTCGAAATGAATGGGATGAACTGTACATTAAATAGGAGGCTATGAAGCTGAAACAGTAAAGGATGGACAGTAAGATTGGAAAAAGCAAAACACACTGTTTTGGGATACAAATTAAAAGAAAGCTCTGTTTTCCTCTTGCTCTGTTAACCCACACAATGTCTGAAAGTGCTCAGACCCAGTGGATTATTTTTGAAATGTGAACATTGTCGAAATGGAGGAGACACTGGAGACAAATTGTGCATAGCAAGCTCACACCCAGAGCGAGGGGTTAATCACCAGCTCAATCGTTTGCCCGTGGTTTTATTGACTAATTAGTTCCTGCTGCGGGGGGCTAGCTTGAGAAGGTGATGGGGAGCTGACTTCTTGAATTGTTGCTGTCCACCTGCTGTGGGTGACCAAGACCTTTGTGTTTTTTGAGTAGTCCAGGGGATATGGATACCTGTTTTTTACCTCAATATAACTCCATGGGGTTATTAGCATTCGGCAGAGAAGGGTCTTGAATTCCAGCCAAAGTTAGTATCTCTGACCTTGCAGCACCCTCAACATCGCAAATAGCTCTCACTGTGGGACACAGCAAGCCACCAGCCCTGAAGAGAGGGCCGAGCATATGAAATGCAGTCGTCCCTCTCCAGATCTCCCCCACTATTCACTGCCGGGGCCTTCCAGAAATTTCCTTGGTACCTGCCTCATTCTGTGGCATCGCCCAGATTGCCTATCTCAGCAGCATTGAGCTGTCCAGGAGGATTCTGGGAGACTGATTCTCTGATCTCCCCATGGTGGGGAAAGATGGGGAGGAGACGGGGACATGGGGTGGAGACGGGGAGATGGGGAGATGGGGAAATGGGGGAGGAGATGGGAAGAAATGGAGAAATGGGGAGGAGATGGGGAGTGGGGAGGAGATGGGAGTGGGGAGGAGATGGGAGTGGGGAGCTGGGGAGATATTAATCTGCCCATCCACCCTTTGGCCTATTCAGGCCCTATTGTTGCCCCTGATAAGCCATTCAGTGATGAAAAGATGTGACTGATGTTAGACTGATAATATCTTCCTGGTGGACTGGCAGAGCTGTGAGTAACCTGTTTATGGTAAAGTATGGAGGTTCTAGGTTGCTATAAAACTGCACATCTCACAGGGAAACCTGGTCCAAGCTACAAGTTACAAAGGCATGGATGAGGGTTTCAGTGACAGGGAGCTGAGGCTGATTTGGAAGTAGGCAAGGGGAGTAGAATGGGTTTGTAGAATAGACCCACCCATCCTACTGTGTCCCCACATTTACCATGGCGAGCCTACACATCCCTGAACACGACAGACTCTTTATTTTAGCATGGACAATCCACCCTGACCTGCACACCGTTGGACTTTGGGAGGAAACCGGAGCACCCGGAGGAAACCCATGCAGACATGGGGAGAACGTGCAACCTCTACACAGACAGTTGCCCGAGGCTGGAATCGAACCCGGGTCCCTGGCGCTGTGAGGCAGCCGTGCTAACCACTGAGCCACCCTGATACCCACGTAGCTAGGACTTCATCTCTTGAGAACAAACGCAACACTCGGGATGCTCGGAGAGTCTCAGCTCGAATACCAGTGAACCTTACATGGTATCAGCATCCACCCTGCTGATCACCGGGCTGTATGAGGCAGCCACCATCATCGTTTAGGATTGGAATCTGCAGGGTCCACTTGCTTTTGTCTCAAACAACACGTAGTTTGCTGCCCGTTAGTGACCGACGTACTGGTGACACTGATCAACATTGTTAGGGAGATGGATGGCCCCTCTGTCTTACCCCTTTGACATCCTCGTCCACCAAGGTCACATGACATTCTCATCTTGAGGGCTGCTTCAGTCAGGCACCCCTCAGAATTAATGCTTTCCACTGCTTGTGCACTCTCTCAGAATCTGAGAGAGAGCTGCTCGTGATTAAATGGATTGCTAACCGATTTACCCAGCATGCCTTGCTTCACTCTGTTGTCTCTAGGCTGCCAGGCCGTATGGGATGGTGTGTTGTGCTGGCCCTACGCTGCTTATGGACAGATTGTCAATGTATCCTGTCCAAGGATCTTCTTACAGTTCAACCCAACTTTAGGTAAGATGCAATCTAAGAATAGCAGTTATGGTACAGAAGGAGGTCATCTGGCCCATTGTGAGTGTGGTGCTGGGAAAGCACAGCAGGTCAAGCAACATCTGAGGAGCAGACCTTCACTGGTTCTATGACCCTAGTGCCAACCTCCTGCCTTTGCCCCATATTCCTGATGGAGAAAGTGAGGATTTCAGATGCTGGAGATCAGAGTTGAGAGTGCAGTGCTGGAAAATTTAAACAATCCTTGGATAAGCACATGGATGATGATGGGATGGTGTAGGGGGACGAGCTGACAATAGTTCACAGGTTGGTCCTTCTTGATGAAGGGCCTGTTTTGCGCTGTATTGTTCTATGTTCTAAAAGCACAGCAGGTCAGGCAGCATCTGAGGGAGCAGGAGAATGTACATTTCTGGCATAGGCCCTTCATGAAGAAAGACTTGCGCGTGACCTTCGGATGCTGCCTGACCTGCTGTGCTTTTCCAGCACCACTCTCTGCCCTCCTATCCCTGACCACTCTGTCCAAATAGCCATCCGCTCCTCTCTTGAACATCTCCATTGACCCTGCTTCCACTACATTGTCAGACACTGCATGCACACCCAAACTGCTCGCTGGGTGAGAAAGGTGCTCTCTCGCTTGCTCCATCTGCACACCTTTTTAAATCCATTCCCTCTGGTTGTTACACCCTTTATGAATGGGAACAGCTTCTCCCCATCTCATGAATTTGAAAGCCTCCTAATTTACATTGATCCAGACCCTTTAACAGGAAAGTGCCCCGTGGGAGTCTTATAAAACTGGGCGGCACGGTGGCACAGTGGTTAGAACTGCTGCCTCACAGCACCAGAGACCCGGGTTCAATTCCGGGCAGTTCTCTGTGTGGAGTTTGCACATGCTAAATTGCCCGTAGTGTTAGGTGCAGGGGTAAATGTAGGGGAATGGGTCTGGGTGGGTGCGCTTCGGCGGGTCGGTGTGGACTTGTTGGGCCGAAGGGCCTGTTTCCACACTGTAAGTAATCTAATCTAAAAAACAAAGGTGTGACACTTGGCTCTGTGAGGAGGCATTAGCTCCGATGACAGATAGTTTGATCGGAGAGTAGGTTTGATGGAGTGCCTTAAAGGAGGGAGGAGACAGAACCAGGCAGAGAGGTGTCGGAAATGAATTCTGGAGATTGAGAAACAATACAGTCATACAACACAGAAACAGACCCTTCAGTCCAACTCGTCCATGCTGACCAGATATCCCAAATTCATCTAGTCTCATTTGTCAGCATTTGGCTCACATCCCTCTAAATCCTTCTTATTCATATACCCATCCAGATGCCTTTTAAATACTGCAATTGGCAAGGCAAGGTGGCTCAGTGGTTAGCACTGCAGCCTCACTGTGCCAGGGACCTGGGTTTGATTCCAGCCTCGGGTGGCTGTCTGTGGGGAGTTTGCACATTCTGCCCGTGTCTACGTGGGTTTCCTCCGAGTGCTCTGGTTTCCTCCCACAGTCTAAAGATGTGCAGTTAGGTCAATTGGCCATGCTAAATTGCCTGTAGGGCTGTGTAGGTTAGTTGCATTAGTCAGGGGCAAATATAGGATCGGGGAATAGGTCTGGGAGGGTCACTCTTTGGAGGGTCGGTGTGGACTTGTTGGGCTAAAGGGCCTGGCTCCACACTATTCTAATTCTAATTGTACCACTTCCTCTGGCTGCTTATTCCATATCCATTACACCCTGTGCATAAAGAAAGTTGCCCCTTTGATCCTTTTTATATCTTTCCTCTCTCACCCTAAACCCTCTAGTTCTGGAACCCCCCACCCCAGGGAAAAGCCCTGGTCTGTTTACCCTATCCACACCCCTCATGATTTTATAAACCTCTTTAAGGTCACCTCTCAGCCTCCGACGCTCCAGGGAATAAAGCCTGTATGAATTTCTATGAAATCCCTCCCTCATTCTCCGAAACCTCAGGGAACATAGTCCTGAACAATCAGTCTCTCCTTATTTATCAGCCCTGACTTCCCAGGAATCAGAACCAGAGTCATAATCCTCAAGTGGAACAGTGCGGGGAGGGAGAGAGTATGTTCGGCCTTTGTCCCTAACTTTAGCAAACTTGAATTTTCTTCTGAAAGTATGTACAAACATCAAGGGCCAAGGTAATTCTGGAAAACATGAAGCATAGACTAAGACAAACAAGGTTCACTTTGTGCACCCTCCTGTGGACCAGTGATTGAAGGATAGAACGATGAGTGGCGTTGCTGACTAATTGTGTTAATTATTCTCCAAAGATAAAACCTACGACAAATCCAAATTACAGGCAAGGAATCCTCCTCTGCGCTGGAGGGCTATTGGAAACCTGACTCCAAATTCATGTGTTCCTTCTAAGTGTGCTATGTTCACTACATGTTAAGCCTCAGATACCATATGCTCTCTTTCTCCTGTTAGGCCTCAAGCCTGTCTTTTGTTGAGCAAAGTAATTCGGACATGACCGGCACGTCATTACAGAACAGTGCAGAATTCATGAGTGTTCAAAAGAATGTTCTGGAATCCTCTGGCCTGCATGGGTTGGGGATGGATCCCCACAGGAAGTGCACTCTCTAAGTCTTGAACATAGAACATAGAACAGTACAGCACAGGTACAGGTCCTTCGGCCCACAATGGTGTGCTGACCATAACACCAAATTCAACAAATCCCTTCTGCCTGCCCTTGGTCCATATCCCTCCATTCCTTGCATATGCTTGTGCTTATCTAAAAGCCTGTTAAATTCCCCTATTGGATTTGCCTCCACCCCCACCCCTAGCAGCGTGTTTCACACCCCTACCACTCTGTGTAAAAAGAACTTGCCCCCATACCTCCTTTGAACTTTCCCTCTTTCACCTTAAATGCACGCTGTCTAGTTTTATACATTTTAACTTTGGGACAAAGGATTCTGATCGTCAACCCTATCCATGCATCTCATAATTTTATAGACTTCCATCAAGTCTCCCCTCGGCCTCTGCTGCTCCAGAGAAACCAACCTGAGTTTTTCCATCCTCTCCCTCTAGCTGATACCCTCTAATCCAGGCAGCATCCTGGTAAACCTCTTCTGCACCCTCACCAAAGCCCCCACATCCTTCCTGTAATGTGGCGACCAGATGTGAACGCAAGACTCTCAGTGTGGCTTAACCAAAGTCTTATAAAGTTGCACCAGGACATCCTGACTCTTGAACTCAATTCCCCGACCAATAAAGGCAAGCACGTCATATGCCTTCTGGAGACGTTGTAGAGTTTTATGGAAGGATTTTTAGAGCCTAGGACATGGAATGTTGTAAGTATAGGCACCAATGAGGAATGTTGAAGGGGGTATCGCCATAGCAACACTTTAAGGAACAAGGCTACTGCCATTATCTGCGAGTGAAGGAGATATGGACAATAAAGACTAGAGGCTTTCACATCTTGGAAATGAAAATATATCTTTGCACTTTGATCCCAGAGAGCTCCACCACTGCTGTGGTTTATATGTAGAGAGTGAGGGACCATTTTGAAAATAAAAATCAGACTTTGTATATCAGTCCTGCTTGTTGCTAGGTTACCTGATGACGTCAGGGATACCAAGTGCACCATGGGTATTTCCACGCAATTCTGGACCAATTTGAGAGAATGTTCAAAACCGTCTGGCCCTGGGTGTGTGGCAGGGAAGGATGTTTGAGGGGAGAGGCTGATTGATTGTGGATTTTCAGTGCTGGAATCTTTCATGCTACTGCCATTTTAATCTGTTTACCAGGCACAATCACAAGAAACTGTACCAGTGCAGGATGGTCCGTCCGATCACCAGCAAACTTGACCACTTGTGTAATGGACGCACCGGTACTGACAGCTGAGGTGAGTGTCTTTTCCCTGACCTCTGAAGGTAACCTTTCTGGCACAACCAGCTGGTCCCCAGCACCGAAACAATCCAAAGAGAAATCAGGATGGCATTCCTTGCAATAATGCCTCCTCATCCTCTTCAAGTATGAAGACATTGGAGAGGTCAAGAAAGGCAATGGAGACTTCGGCCTAGTTAACTTCCATTCGCCTTCCGTAGCTCATTCCCATTGGCCATCTGCATGCTCTTAAAGGGACTGCTGCGGTTCTAGAAGGCAGCTCACCACCACCTTCCCATGAGAATGGGCAGTTCTCTCAAGAAATGGGTAATAAATGCTGGTCTAGCCAGAGAGGGTCATATCCCACGTGTGAATTAAAAATAAACTTTCCCCTGGAGAAGGTGGTGGTGAATGCCGGAAATCAGAAACACGAACAGGTATTGCTGGAGAAACTCAGCTTCACTGAAGAGAGAGAAACAGAGTTAACGTTTTGGGTCCAGTGACACCGCACATCAGCTCTGATGGAGAGTCATCTGCTGTCAAAACGTGTCTTCTCTCTCC
>NC_057714.1:114768761-114770509 GCF_004010195.1 Chiloscyllium plagiosum | reverse complement strand
TCTCTTTCTCTCTCTTTCTTTCTTTCTCTCTCCTGTCTGACCCCCAGTGAACTCTCCAGCATTTATTATTTTCAATACCATTCCTCAGAACCTGTTGTGACTTGGGTAGAGGTGGTGACTGTGGGCTGGGACTCGCAACGAATAGGTGGACAAGGATTGTAAATACAATTAAAACACTGGAACTTGAAAGCACGGGAAAGATTTTCCATTACCTTCATACCTTGGTCCGCTGTAGACTGATGGATGGAGATTAATTGCTGTGATTATTCACCAGCCCTGATTACCATTGGCTCATGGAATGAAGCCAGGATTGTAGATGGACCTTGTTCTTTAATTATTTGCCTGCCAATTCCTTTGTTCCTATTTGAGTATCATCCATCAAAACAAAGAGGAGTATTTACATTGCTTGTTCCTTGTGGAGCTGCTCTCTGAGAGAATGAAACCCAGTGATTATTGGATTGATACCAAGGTCAGTCCAAAAGCTTATCAATGACATCTGCATCTTTACGAGGTCTTTCTTGCATTTTCCGATGTTTTCCACACTCTCCTGACAGAACCCGAGCTCTGATTCATCGTTTGCACAATAAACGAATCCAGAAAGTACCAGGGCACACGTTATAAATGTACACAATTAATCGAAGGTGAATTAGAGTTGGAATTATGATTAGGGATAAGCAACAAACACTGGGATTGCCAGCAATGTTCATATGCCCCTGAAATAAGGATAGAATTAAGCTGATAATTTTAGAAACAGGGGAGATTTGAGCAGGAGTAGACCCCTCTACCCTGCTCCTTCATTCAATATGATCATAAAACCATAAGACCATAAGACATAGGAGCGGAAGTAAGGCCATTCGGCCCATCGAGTCCACTCTGCCATTCAATCATGGCTGATGGGCATTTCAACTCCACTTACCCGCATTCTCCCCATAGCCCTTAATTCCTTGTGACATCAAGAATTATCAATTTCTGCCTTGAAGACATTTGGCGTCCCAGCCTCCACTGCACTCTGTGGCAATGAATTCCACAGGCCCACCACTCTCTGGCTGAAGAAATGTCTCCATATTTATGTTCTAAATTTACCCCCTCTAATTCTAAGGTTGTGTCCACGGGTCCTAGTCTCCTCACCTAACGGAAACAATTTCCTAGCGTCCACCCTCACCAAGCCATGTATTATCTTGTAAGTTTCTATTAGATCTCCCCTTAAACTTTTAAACTCCAATGAATACAATCCCAGAATCCTCAGCCGTTCCTCATATGTTAGACCTACCATTCCAGGGATCATCCGTGTGAATCTCCACTGGACACGTTCCAGTGCCAGTATGTCCTTCCTGAGGTCTGGGGACCAAAACTGGACACAGTATTCCAAATGGGGCCTAACCAGAGCTTTATAAAGTCTCAGTAGCACAACAGTGCTTTTATATTCCAACCCCCTTGAGATAATTAACAACATTGCATTCGCTTTCTTAATCACGGACTCAACCTGCATGTTTACCTTTAGAGAACCCTTAACTAGCACTCCCAGATCCCTCTGTACTTTGCTTTACGAATTTTCTCACCGCTTAGAAAGTAGTCCATGCTTGTATTCTTTTTTCCAAAGTGCAAGACCTCACATTTGCTCACATTGAATTCCATCAACCATTTCCTGGACCACTCTTCCAAACTGTCTAGATCCTTCTACAGCCTCCCCACTTCCTCAGTATTACCTGCCTGTCCACCTAACTTTGTATCATCGGCAAACCTCGCTA